>NC_086447.1:322310996-322610996 GCF_028390025.1 Pseudophryne corroboree | reverse complement strand
GCCAGCCCACACTCTCAAACTCTTAAAGTACCAGTGGCTCCTAATGGACTCGTCTATACCCCATGGTACTAATGTGGACCCCAGCATCCTCTAGGACGTAAAAGAAAGAAATAACAGGCACGGCTAGGATTGCTTCTTACCTCTGACGAGTCACGGGACACACAATTTCCTTTATAGGATGGACTAAGATGACATATGCACAGAATCAATCCTGGGTAATATATTCAAGTGGTCTGTTTATTATACTAGCGGAGAAACTGTTGGCTTTATTTCCATGTATATGTGCAAAAGTTATTAATAAATGTTTCCATTGAGTTCTGTCCACTTGGCCCATCTAGTCTGCCTGTTTATTTTAATATCTTGGTAACCTAAAAACCTATTCAATCCTTAGTTCTTGTAAGGATATCCTTATGTCTATCCCATGCATGTTTAAACTGCTCTACTGTATTAGCCTCTACCACCTCTGATGGGTGGCTATTCCACTTTTCCACTACTCTTTCAGTGAAGTAATTTTTCATCACATTTCCCCTGAACCTAACTCCCTCCAGTCTCAGTGCATGTCCTCGTGTTCTAATACGTCACTTCCTTTGAAGAATGTTTCCCTCCTGGACCTTGTTAAAACCCTTGCTATATCTAAGTTTCTCTGACGTCCTAGTGGATGCTGGGAACTCCGTAAGGACCATGGGGAATAGCGGGCTCCGCAGGAGACTGGGCACTCTAAAAGAAAGATTAGGTACTATCTGGTGTGCACTGGCTCCTCCCTCTATGCCCCTCCTCCAGACCTCAGTTAGAATCTGTGCCCGGCCCGAGCTGGTTGCACACTAGGGGCTCTCCTGAGCTCCTAGAAAAGAAAGTATTTGTTAGGTTTTTTATTTTCAGTGAGATCTGCTGGCAACAGACTCACTGCTACGAGGTACTAAGGGGAGAAGAAGCGAACCTACCTGCTTGCAGCTAGCTTGGGCTTCTTAGGCTACTGGACACCATTAGCTCCAGAGGGATCGAACACAGGCCCAGCCTCGGTCGTCTGGTCCCGGAGCCGCGCCGCCGCCCCCCTTACAGAGCCAGAAGCAAGAAGAACGTCCTGGAAATCGGCGGCTGAAGACTTCGGTCTTCATTAAGGTAGCGCACAGCACTGCAGCTGTGCGCCATTGCTCCCTATGCACACCACATACTCCGGTCACTGATGGGTGCAGGGCGCTGGGGGGGGGGGGGGGGCGCCCTGGGCTGCAATTAGAGTACCTTAACTTTGGCAAACAACACATAATATAGCCTAATAAGCTTTATATGTGTAAAAATCCCCTGCCATAATACAATTATAAGAGCGGGAGAAGTCCGCAGAAAAAGGGGCGGGGCTATCTCCCTCAGCACACTGGCGCCATTTTCTCTTCACAGTGCAGCTGGAAGACAGCTCCCCAGGCTCTCCCCTGCAATTTCCAGGCTCAAAGGGTTAAAAAGAGAGGGGGGGCACTAAATTTAGGCGCAAAACTGTATATAAAAAGCAGCTATAGGGATAACTCACTTTCTATTAGTGTAAATCCCTGATTAAATAGCGCTGTGGTGTGTGTTGGCATACTCTCTCTCTGTCTCCCCAAAGGACTTTGTGGGGTCCTGTCCTCAGTCAGAGCATTCCCTGTGTGTGTGCGGTGTGTCGGTACGGCTGTGTCAACTTGTTTGATGAGGAGGCTTATGTGGAGGCGGAGCAGGTGCCGATAAATGTGATGTCACCCCCTGCGGGGCCGACACCAGAGTGGGTGGATATGTGGAAGGTATTAACCGACAGTATCAACTCCTTACATAAAAGGCTGGATGACGTAACAGCCATGGGACAGCCGGCTTCTCAGCCCGCGCCTGCCCAGGCATCTCAAAGGCCATCAGGGGCTCAAAAACGGCCGCTACCTCAGATGGCAGACACAGATGTCGACACGGAGTCTGACTCCAGTGTCGACGAGGTTGAGACATATACACAATCCACTAGGGGCATCCGTTGCATGTTTTCGGCAATGAAAAATGTGTTACACATTTCTGACATTAACCCAAGTACCACTAAAAAGGGGTTTTATGTTTGGGGACAAAAAGCAGCCAGTGTTTTGTTCCCCCATCAGATGAATTGAATGAAGTGTGTGAAGAAGCGTGGGTTTCCCCCGATAAGAAACTGGTAATTTCTAAAAAGTTACTGATGGCGTACCCTTTCCCGCCATCAGTAACTTTTTTGAAATTACCAGTTTCTTATCGGGGGAAACCCACGCTACTTCACACACTTCATTCAATTCATCTGATGGGGGAACAAAACACTGGCTGCTTTTCCCACGTGACGTTGGGAGATATCCCCTAGGGTGGATAAGGCGCTCACACGTTTGTCAAAAAAGGTGGCACTGCCGTCTCAGGATACGGCCACCTTGAAGGAGCCTGCTCTACACTCAGGTACTATACTGAGACCTGCAATTGCCTCAGCATGGAGGTGTAGTGCTGCTGCAGCGTGGTCTGATACCCTGTCAGATAATAGTGTTACCCTCGACAGGGATACTATTTTGCTAACCATAGAGCATATTAAAGACGTCGTCTTATATATGAGGGATGCACAGAGGGATATTTGCCGGCTGGCATCCAGAATTAATGCAATGTCCATTTCTGCCAGGAGGGTATTATGGACCCGGCAGTGGACAGGTGATGCTGATTCTAAAAGGCACGTGGAGATTCTGCCTTATAAGGGTGAGGAATTGTTTGGGGATGCTCTCTCGGACCTCGTATCCACAGCAACAGCTGGGAAGTCAAAATTTTTACCTCAGGTTCCCTCACAGCCTAAGAAAGCACCGTATTATCAGGTACAGTCCTTTCGGCCTCAGAAAAGCAAGCGGGTCAAAGGCGCTTCCTTTCTGCCAGAGGCAAGGGAAGAAGGAAAAAGGCTGCACCAGACAGCCAGTTCCCAGGATCAAAAATCTTCCCCCGCTTCCTCTAAGTCCACCGCATGACGCTGGGGCTCCACAGGCTGAGCCAGGTGCGGTGGGGACGCGTCTCCGGAACTTCAGCGACCAGTGGGCTCGCTCACAGATGGATCCCTGGGTTCTGCAAGTAGTATCACAGGGATACAAGCTGGAGTTCGAGGCGACTCCCCCTCGCCGTTACCTCAAATCAGCCTTGCCTGCTGCCCTCAGAGAAAGGGAGGTAGTACTGGCGGCAATTCACAAGCTGTATCTTCAGCAGGTGATAATCAAGGTACCCCTCCTTCAACAGGGACGGGGTTACTATTCCACAATGTTGTGGTACCGAAACCAGACGGTTCGGTGAGACACATTCTAAGTTTAAAATCCTTGAACATTTATATAAAAAAGTTCAAGTTTAAAGTACCTCAAGGGTGTGGTACAGGACTGTCATTACCAATTCCAGACGTTGCCGTCTGGTCTGTCCACGGCACCGTGGGTATTTACCAAGCTAATGGCCGAAATGATGATGCTCCTCCGAAAGAAGGGAGTCATGATTATTCCGTACTTGGACGATCTCCTTATAAAGGCGAGGTCCAAAGAGCAGTTGCTAGTCGGCGTGGCACTATCTCAGGAAGTGCTGCATCAGCACGGCTGGATTCTGAATATCCCAAAGTCGCAGCTGATTCCTGCGACGCGTCTGCTGTTCTTGGGCATGATTCTGGACACAGAACAGAAGAAGATAATTCTCCCGGAGGAGAAGGCCCAGGAATTATCATCTCTGGTCAGGGTCCTCCTGAAACCAAAGCAGGTGTTGGTGCATCACTGCACGCGAGTCCTGGGAAAGATGGTAGCTTCTTACGAAGCAAGTCCCTTCGGCAGATTCCATGCAAGGATCTGCCAGTGGGATCTGTTGGACAAGTGGTCCGGATCGCATCTCCAGATGCATCGGTTAATCACCCTGTCCCCGAGGGCCAGGGTGTCTCTGCTTTGGTGGCTGCAGGGTGCTCATCTGCTCGAAGGCCGCAGATTCGGCATACAGGACTGGGTCCTGGTGACCACAGATGCAAGCCTCCGAGATTGGGGGGCAGTCACCCAGGGAAGAAACTTCCAAGGACAATGGTCAAGTCAGGAAACTTCCCTACACTTAAATATTCTGGAACTAAGGGACATTTACAACGCCCTGAGTCAAGCAGAACCCCTGCTTCAAAACCAACCGGTTCTGATTCAGTCAGACAACATCACAGCGGTCGCCCATGTAAACCGCCAGGGCGGCACAAGAAGCAGGGTGGCAATGGCAGAAGCCACAAGGATTCTTTGATGGCGGAGAATCACGTGATAGCACTGTCAGCAGTGTTCATTCCGGGAGTGGACAACTGGGAAGCAGATTTCCACAGCAGGCACGACCTCCACCCGGGAGAGTGGGGACTTCATCCAGAAGTCTTCCAGCTGATTGTGAACCGTTGGGAACGGCCACAGGTGGACATGATGGCGTCCCGCCTCAACAAAAAGCTAAAAAGATATTGCGCCAGGTCAAGGGACCCTCAGGCGATAGCTGTGGACGCTCTAGTGACACCGTGGGTGTACCAGTCGGTTTATGTGTTCCCTCCTCTTCCTCTCATACCCAAGGTACTGAGAATAATAAGAAGGAGAGGAGTAAGAACTATACTCATTGTTCCGGATTGGCCAAGAAGAGCTTGGTACCCAGAACTTCAAGAAATGATCTCAGAGGACCCTTGGCCTCTGCCGCTCAGACAGGACCTGCTACTGCAGGGGCCCTGTCTGTTCCAAGACTTACCGCGGCTGCGTTTGACGGCATGGCGGTTGAACACCGGATCCTAAAGGAAAAGGGCATTCCGGAGGAAGTCATTCCTACGCTGATTAAAGCTAGGAAGGATGTGACCGCAAAACATTATCACCGCATATGGCGGAAATATGTTGCTTGGTGTGAGGCCTGGAAGGCCCCAACGGAGGAATTTCAGCTGGGTCGATTTCTGCACTTCCTACAGTCAGGGGTGACTATGGGCCTCAAATTGGGTTCCATTAAGGTCCAGATTTTGGCTCTGTCGATTTTCTTCCAAAATGAACTGGCTTCACTGTCTGGAGTTCAGAATTTTGTTACAGGAGTGCTGCATATTCAGCCCCCTTTTGTGCCTCCAGTGGCACCTTGGGATCTCAACGTGGTGTTGGATTTCCTAAAGTTGCATTGGTTGAGCCACTTAAAACCGTGGAGCAAAAATATTTCACGCCGAAAGTGGTCATGCTGTTGGCCTTGGCTTCGGCCAGGCGTGTATCAGAATTGGCGGCTTTGTCATGTAAAAAGCCCTTATCTGATTTTTCATATGGATAGGGCGGAATTGAGGACTCGTTCCTAATTTCTTCCTAAGGTGGTAGCGGCGTTTCATTTGAACCAACCTATTGTGGTGCCTGCGGCTACTCGGGACTTGGAGGATTCCAAGTTGCTGGACGTAGTCAGGGCCCTGAAAATCTATGTTTCCAGGATGGCTAGAGTCAGGAAAACTGACTCGCTATTTATCCTGTATGCACCCAACAAGCTGGGTGCTCCTGCTTCAAAGCAGACTATTGCTCGCTGGATCTATAGCACGATTCAACTTGCACTTTCTGCGGCTGGACTGACGCATCCTAAATCAGTAAAAGCCCATTCCACGAGGAAGGTGGGCTCTTCTTGGGCGGCTGCCCGAGGGGTCTCGGCTTTACAGCTTTGCCGAGCTGCTACTTGGTCGGGTTCAAACACATTTGCAAAATTCTACAAGTTTGATACCCTGGCTGAGGAGGACCTTGAGTTTGCTCATTCGGTGCTGCAGAGTCATCCGCACTCTGCCGCTCGTTTGGGAGCTTTGGTATAATCCCCATGGTCCTTACGGAGTTCCCAGCATCCACTAGGACGTCAGAGAAAATAAGAATTTACTCACCGGTAATTCTATTTCTCGTAGTCCGTAGTGGATGCTGGGCGCCCATCCCAAGTGCGGATTGTCTGCAATACTTGTATATAGTTATTGCCTAACTAAAGGGTTATTGTTATGAGCCATCTTTTCGTGTGGCTCAGTTGTTATTCATACTGTTAACTGGGTATAGTATCACGAGTTGTACGGTGTGATTGGTGTGGCTGGTATGAGTCTTACCCGGGATTCCAAATCCTTCCTTATTGTGTCAGCTCTTCCGGGCACAGTTTCCCTAACTGAGGTCTGGAGGAGGGGCATAGAGGGAGGAGCCAGTGCACACCAGATAGTACCTAATCTTTCTTTTAGAGTGCCCAGTCTCCTGCGGAGCCCGCTATTCCCCATGGTCCTTACGGAGTTCCCAGCATCCACTACGGACTACGAGAAATAGAATTACCGGTGAGTAAATTCTTATTTTCTATCATGACCCCCTTCTCTGCCCCAAACTATGCATATTAAGATCTTTTAGTACTACAAGTTTTGGTTATAAGCAAGCTTCTTGTATGCTATGCAAGATGCAAACAAAAAGACAGGAAAGAAATGAAGGCTTTTCTTTCAAATATTGTGTCTCAGACTCATCCACCATCGTCTTATCCACCCTCCTGAGAACACTCAAAGTAGTAAAAAATGACATGCGTGATATTACACTACTTCTTGGATATAAGGGACTAATTCAGACCTGATCGCTGTAGTGCAAAATTGCACAACAGACGATTATCGACAGGATGGTGCAAACATTTCAATCGCTAAGCGTATGCAAGGTGATTGACAGGGAGTGGACTTTGTGGGTGGTAACTAGCCATTTTCTGGGAGTGTCAGGAAAAACGCAGGTGTGCCCAAGCGTTTTCTGGGTGTGTGACGTCAGCTCCGGCCCCGATCAGCCTGATTAGATGGATTTTATAGATACCAGAGGTAGGATGTAATGCAGTCCGAGATCGTCGGAGGTGCGGGTTTTGCCGACCAATCTCGGACATTTTTTTAAAGGACAATCACTTACTGAATTAAAACAATGAATGGCGAAAATATCTTCTATATGGGAGATTCCTGATCAACAATAACGTCAGACCATAGTATGACGGATCAGAGAAATCTCTCCTTAACGCACTCCTGAAAAAAACTAGTAACATTGCTGTAGATGTGTGTTCATAAGCAAGTGCAGTAGCGTCAGGGCCGTCTTAACAGCAGTGTGTACTCCTACCCATCCTCCAGCGGTAGGGGTGGGGGTGCTATCAACGGCAGCTTTGATGTCCCACGGGCCGTAGGGGGGTTTTCTATCTTCCACTCAGCATGTAGGACCTGGAGCATTAATTTCTGCTAATTAATCCTTTACTGCACAGATGGGGCGGGAGGGAGAACACTAAACTGTAGAAGGAGGCATTAAGCTGAATGAAAGGGCCCGGTACATTACTTCCAGGATGGTATGGGGTGTTTAATACGTAGGGGACGGGTCGATAGTGGAGTGGGCTTAATAGTCATCATTTTCTGGTGAGAGGGCAGCTTGCTTGACTGAAGATATCTCAAGTTCCTGGAAAAATATTTCTTAGCTTTGAATGAAAGAAGGTACTGGGGACTTGGGGATCAGAGGTCAGGAGCCAGAGCAATCCACCAACGAATATATAAAACTGCATATAAGGCGTGTGGAGCTTGAAGGCTGATATCTCTCTGGTTCTGGGCATAGTAGAGACAAGCAGCCAGTGTTCACCGAAAGTGGAGAGTTCCAGCTTTTGGAGTATACCCTCAGAAAAACTCTAACTCAGACAGAGCCCGAGAGATCTGTCTGGGAAGAGCAATTAACAGGCTTGGATGGGGACCACTGCTTTGAAGTCTGATATCTTCGGATCCCTAGGGTCGATTTAAAAAAAATCTGGTACCCCTGGAAAGAGGGGACCCTCAGCTATCAGCCTATGGCCCTTATAGTCCCACTGAGCCCATACGAAAAGACGGCCCTAAGTAGCGTACTCCCGGAGGCAATGGAACCATTTGCCTCCAAGTGCCAGCTGTCAAAGGAACACAGAGGACGAGGAGAGGACATCTCCTCTCTGCCCAGGTCTAGCAGTTCATCAGAGCAAAGGCTGAGGTGGGGGTGGGGCTGCCTGATGACTTTGCGGATCTCTCAGCCAGTGATCTGAGGAGACTGAAGTAACAGACAGCTCAACTTAATTCAGACTCCTCAGATCACTGGCTGTAAGATCCAACAAGTCATCAGACAGCAGCCCCGCCTCCACCTCAGTGCTCAGCGTATCATGTCCCTCCCAACAGCAGTCTCAGCAGCAGCCCGGAGGCACCTGCAGACCCTGCAACATGACCCCTTCCATCAGGTACAACATTCTCTACTCCTGGACTTCCCTCTTAATTTATTATTGCTGTCACCTGTGTTGAAATACTGTACTTAATAATTTACTAGTTCAACACAGGTGACGGCAATTATAAATGAAGAGGAAAGTCCAGGATGAGAGCATTTTGTATCTGATCTAAGGGGTCAAGCTGGAGAACACAGTGCGGGATGGGGGAAGGGTAAATAATGATGGATTTATGTGTTTGTGTCCGGGGATTATAATAATACTATATGGACTGCCACTGCCGCACACATTGTGATCACATTACTTCTTCTTTTGCCCCCTCAGCTGAGCTACTGCGCATTTACTGACAGACATCGGCAAATGCACAAGCCGTAGCCAGGGTCGTAACTAGGTATGTGCCGATGGTGCCTTGCCCACAGCGCCAATGCACTGAGGGCACACCATCTAGCACAACCCCCCCCCCCGTATGGCCGTTATATCCAGTGAGGCACTAGTGAAAGTACCGCATGCCAACGGTGCCTGTCTTCCGCCACCGCCTCTGCAAGGGACGGGGAGCAGTGCCGCAGCCACCATGTGGTAGCACCCACCCATGCCGTTATTCCGTGTATGAGCCCCACCACCGCTTCTGCAAGGGTATGGCAGCGCTACTGCAGCTGCCAGCTCCTGGACCTGAGTGTCTGTTTGTGGAAGCCCTGGATGCTGTATTGCCATCCCCAGGTGGGTAATACACACACATACACACACCCTGACTCTGCCTGCCTAATGTGTAAAAAAAAAAAAAAGGGGACTCTGTTGCTGTAATATGTAAAAAAGGGGCACTCTGCTGTCTAATGTGTAAAAGAGGGGGACTCTGCCTGATTAATGTGTAAAAAAGGGGACTCTGCCTGTCTAATGTGTAAAAAAGAGGACTCTGCCTGCCTAATGTGTAAAAAGAGGACTCTGCTGCTGTAATGTGTAAAAAGGGGGACTCTGCTGCCGTAATATGTAAAAGGGGGACTCTACCTGCCATACTGTGTAAAAGGGGACTCTACCTGCCATACTGTGTAAAAGGGGGACTCTGCCTACCATAATGTGTAAAAGGGGACTCTACCTGCTGAACTGCGTAAAAGGGGACTCTAACTGCCGTACTGTGTAAAAGGGAACTCTATCTGCCATACTGTGTAAAAGGGGACTCTACCTGCCGTACTGTGTAAAAGGGGACTATACCTGCCATACTGTGTAAAATGGGGACTCTGCCTGCTGTAATGTGTAAAAGGGGACTCTGCCTGTAATGTGTAAAAAAGAACTCTACCTGCCATACTGTGTAAAAGAGGACTCTACCTGCCGTACTGTGTAAAAGGGGGACTCTACCTGCCGTACTGTGTAAAAGGGGACCCTACCTGGCGTAATGTGTAAAAGGGGGACTCTACCTGCCTAATGTGTAAAAGCGAGCTCTGCCTGCCGTAATGTGGAAAAGGGAGATCTGCGGCCATGCCCCTTCCCCGTGAAGCCACGCCCCTATATTTTTGTGGCGCGCGCCTATGGCCCTATATTGTGTGTGTGGGGGGGGCGATGTTGTTTCTTGTACACAGCGCTAAAATGTCTAGTTACGGCAATGGTCGTAAACACAGAAGGCGTTGGAGGGGCACTCTCTATTTTGCCTTCTGGCACCTGGCATGCTTCTGAGTTGGTGAGTTTGTGCTTATCAACCATAAAGTAAGGCATACTGCTTCAACAGAGTACATGCACACACTCACCAGCTTTTGAACACACATCTGAAGGAATGTCACCTTACCAGCTTTTCAGAAATAAGTTTAGTTGAGATTTCCTGATCCGGCAACTCATACTATGTGCTGATGTTATCGCTGATCTGGAATCTCTCATCTAGATGATATTTCCACCATCCATTGTTTAATTCGCTAAATACTTGTTTACTGACACAGGATTGGGAGTGTATGGGGGGAATTCAATAGGTTTTCACTGCAAAAAAGCAACTCACTCCCATTGCACCCAATTTTGGATCATTGCGGGTATGTGTGCCCACGATACTCGTAGTAGCCAATGAAAATAAAATGGTCAATTGGTTTTCAGCTTTGATGGTGGCCTCTGTGGCTGGTGGTGATCTCCCCTCCATCTTTGCACTGGGAAGGTGGCTGCTAAGAGATGTAGTTTTTGCTGCTGCTGCTGCTGCCTCCTGGGGATGGGGGTCACACACACACACACACACACACACACAGGGTAATCATACAAACACATACACATACTTAAACACAATCACAGACACTTACACACACTCACCGCTGCTGCAGGAAACTGGCTCCAGGTGCTGGATGAAGGATACACGGCTTCAGAAGGTAATTACTGACTAAATAAGCTAATAGGAAACTTCCAATTGCTTAATTAGTCCTCTTGCCGCCAGGGTCCCAGAGCAAGTCCCTCTGATCTATACTAAAAATAACGATCTTAATTAAATTCAGACTTGCTCGGGAGGTGCGTGAAAAAAGACACAGATATTTCTATAGAAATCACTGTGTCTCATTTTCTCTCCTCTAATTGAATAGCAAAACCTCACAGCTGCTTTTAATTGAAACCCCACCCCCCATACAATCCATCTAGACTTCATGTATTTTTGTAAGTAGTGAATATATCCAAGCCGTATTGTAATATCACGCATGCCATTTATACTACTTTTAGTGTTATCAGGAGGGTGGATAAGACAACAGTCTGAGACACAATATTCTAAAGAAAATAAGATTTTAAACCTACCGGTAAATCTATTTCTCCTAGTCCGTAGAGGATGCTGGGGACTCCGTAAGGACCATGGGTTATAGACGGGCTCCGCAGGAGATAGGGCACCTAAAAAGAACTTTGACTCTGGGTGTGCACTGGCTCCTCCCTCTATGCCCCTCCTCTAGACCTCAGTTAGAGAACTGTGCCCAGAGGAGATGGACAATACAAGGCAGGATTTAGCAATCCAAGGGCAAGATTCATACCAGCCCACACCAATCATACCATGTAACCTGGATCATACATAACCAGTTAACCGTATGAACAACAACAGTAACGGTCCAAGACCGATTTCAACTGTAACATAACCCTTATGTAAGCAACAACTATATACAAGTCTTGCAGAGTTTCCGCACTGGGACGGGCGCCCAGCATCCTCTACGGACTAGGAGAAATAGATTTACCGGTAGGTTTAAAATCTTATTTTCTCTTACGTCCTAGAGGATGCTGGGGACTCCGTAAGGACTATGGGGTTTATACCAAAGCATCCAATCGGGCGGGAGAGTGCGTATGACTCTGCAGCACCGATTGAGAAAACGCTAGGTCCTCATCAGCCAGGGTATCAAACTTGTAGAATTTAGCAAAAGTGTTTGACCCCGACCAAGTTGCCGCTCGGCAAAGTTGTAATGCCGAGACGCCTCGGGCAGCCGCCCAAGAAGAGCCCACCTTCCTAGTGGAATGGGCCTTAACCGAATTTGGTACCGGCAATCCAGCCATAGAGTGAGCTTGTTGAATCGTATTACAGATCTAGCGAGCAATAGTCTGCTTCGAAGCAGGAGCGCCAATCTTATTGGCCGCATACAGGACAAACAGAGCCTCTGTTTTCCTAATTCTAGCCATCCTGGCTACATAAATTTTTAAGGCCCTGACTACGTCCAGGGATCTGGAATCCTCCAGGTCACTTGTAGCCACAGGCACCACAATAGGTTGATTCACATGGAACGAAGAAACCGTTTTAGGCAAAAATTGCGGACGTGTCCTCAATTCAGCTCGATCCACATGAAAAATCAAGTAGGGGCTCTTGTGTGACAAAGACGCCAATTCTGACACTCGCCTTGCTGATGCTAAGGCCAACAACATGACCACCTTCCAGGTAAGAAATTTCAACTCCACCTTGTTAAGCGGTTCAAACCAGTGTGATTTTAGGAACTGCAACACCACGTTCAGGTCCCATGGTGCCACTGGAGGCACCAAAGGGGGCTGGATGTGCAGCACTCCCTTTACAAACGTCTGGACTTCTGGAAGAGAAGCCAATTCCTTCTGAAAGAAAATCGAGAGGGCCGAAATCTGTACCTTAACAGAGCCTAATTTCAGGCCCATATCCACTCCTGTCTGTAGGAAGTGGAGAAGACGACCCAGATGAAAATCTTCCGTAGTGCATTCTTGGTCTCACACCAAGACACATACTTTCGCCAGATACGGTGATAATGTTTTACCGTCACCTCCTTCCTAGCCTTTATTAAAGTAGGGATGACCTCTTCCGGAATCCCCTTTTTCGCTAGGATTCGGCGTTCAACCGCCATGCCATCAAACGTAGCCGCGGTAAGTCTTGAAATACACAGGGCCCCTGCTGCAACAGGTCTTCCCTCAGAGGAAGAGGCCAGGGATCTCCTGTGAGCATCTCTTGTAGATCCGAGAACCAGGCCCTTCGAGGCCAGTCTGGGACAACGAGTATCATCTGTACTCTTCTTCGTCTTATGATCCTCAACACTTTTGTGATGAGAGGAAGAGGAGGAAACACGTAGACCGATTTGAACACCCACGGTGTTACCAGAGCGTCTACTGCTACTGCCTGAGGGTCCCGAGACCTGGCGCAATACCTCCGAAGTTTTTTGTTGAGGCGTGAAGCCATCATGTCTATTTGAGGAGTTCCCCAAAGACGTGTTACGTCTGCAAAGACTTCTTGATGAAGTCCCCACTCTCCTGGATGGAGATCGTGTCTGCTGAGGAAGTCTGCTTCCCAGTTGTCCACTCCCGGAATGAAGACAGCCGACAGAGCGCTTACATGATTTTCCGCCCAGCGAAGGATCCGTGTGGCTTCCGCCATCGCGACTCTGCTTCTTGTCCCGCCTTGGCGGTTCACATGAGCCACTGCTGTGACATTGTCTGATTGAATCAGAACCGGTAGGTTTCGAAGAAAACTCTCCGCTTGTCGAAGGCTGTTGTAAATGGCCCTGAGTTCCATGTAGACAGGACTCCTGGTCTGACCAAAGACCCTGAAAATGTTTTCCCTGTGTGACCGCTCCCCATCCTCGGAGGCTCGCGTCCGTGGTAACTAGGATCCAATCCTGAATTCCGAACCTGCGACCCTACAGGAGGTGAGCACTTTGCAACCACCACAGGAGGGACACTCTGGTCCCTGGGGACAGAGTTATTTTCCGATGTAAGTGCAGATGGGACCCAGACCACTTGTCCAGAAGGTCTCATTGAAAAGTCCTTGCCTGGAACCTTCCGAAGGGAATGGCCTCGTAGGCCGCCACCATTTTCCCCAGAACTCGAGTGCATTGGTGAACTGACACCCTTTTCGGTTTTAGCAGGTCTCTGACCATGTTCTGGATGTCTTGGGCTTTCTCTATTGGGAGGAAGACCTTCATTTGTTCCGTATCCAGTATCATACCTAGGAACGGTAGTCGAGTTGTCGGAATCAACTGTGACTTCGGTAGATTTAGAATCCAACCGTGTTGCTGGAGCACTCTCAGAGAGAGCGCCACACTGCTCAGCAATTTCTCCCTTGATCTCGCTTTTATCAGGAGATCACCCAAGTATGGGATAATTGTGACTCCATGCTTACGCAGGACCACCATCATTTCCGCCATTATCTTGGTGAAAATCCTCTCAGGTATTCCTGATGGGGGGCATATATGGGGACATGAAGGTACGCATCCTTTATGTCCAGAGACACCATAAACTCCCCCTCCTCCATGTTGGCTATTATCGCTCTGAGTGATTCCATTTTGAATTTGAATCTTTTTATGTACAGGTTTAGGGATTTCAGATTCAAAATAGGTCTGACCGAACCGTCCGGTTTCGGGACCACAAATAGGGTTGAGTAGTAGCCTCTTCCCTGCTGGTGCAGGGGAACCTTGATTATCACTTGCTGTATACACAGCATTTGAATTGCAGTTAACACTACATTCCTTTCCGATGTGGAAGCTGGTAGGGCCGATTTGAAAAATCGTCGCGGGGGCACCTCCTCGAATTCCAGTTTGTACCCCTGGGAAACTATTTCCAACACCCAGGGATTCAGGTCTGATCTGACCCAGGCCTGACTGAAAAGTCGAAGACGTGCCCCCACCGGTGCGGACTCCCTCAGGAGAGCCCCAGCGTCATGCTGTGGGTTTTGGAGCCGCCGGGGAGGACTTTTGTTCCTGGGCACCTGACGAGGAAAGAGGATCCCCGACCTCTTTTGGACTTGTGCGACCGAAAGGACTGCATCTGATAGGGTGTTACTTTCTTTTGCTGTTGGGGAATATATGGTAAAAAATTTGATTTACCTGCTGTAGCTGTGGAAACCAGGTCCGTCAGCCCATCCCCAAACAATACATCACCCTTATAGGGTAGTACTTCCATATGTTTTTTTGGAATTCGCATCACCCGTCCATTGGCGAGTCCATAAGGATCTTCTCGCTGAGATAGACATGGCATTGGCCCTAGAAGCCAGCAATCCAATGTCCCTTTGGGCATCCCTCATAAATAAGACTGCGTCTTTTATATGGGCTAGAGTTAAGAATATAGTATCCTTATCCATATTATCAAATTGATCTGTCAGCTCATCTGTCCAAGCTGCAATTGCGCTACACACCCATGCCGACGCAATTGTCGGTCTTAGCACAGCCCCGTATGAGAATAAATACACTTTAAGGTAGTTTCTTGCCTGCGATCTGCAGGGTCCTTAAGGGCCGCTGTGCCAGGAGACGGTAGCGCCACTTTCTTGGACAAGCGCGTCAGGGCCTTGTCCACAGTGGGGGATGATTCCCAAATCTCCCTGTCCTGCTTAGAGAAGGGGTATGCCATATAAATTCTTTTGGGGATCTGCGGTCTCTTTTCCGGAGTCTCCCAAGCTTTTCCAAAGAAATCATTTAATTCATGAGATGTGGGAAAATTAATAATCTGTTTCTTTTCCTTAAACATGTGTACCATTGTGTCAGGGACCAAGGGTTCATCCTCAATATGTAACACATCCCTTATTGCCACAATCATACACTGAATGGTTTTATTCACCCTAGGGTGCAATTTTACTTCGTCGTAGTCGACACTGGAATCAGAATCCGTGTCGGTAGTAGTGTCTTGTGTTAAGGGACGCTTTTGAGACCCCTACGGGCCCTGTGAGTCGGTCCAATCTGAGGATTGACCCCCTGATGTCCCCCCTAATTCAGCCTTATCAAGCCTTTTATGTAAAGATGCCACACTTGCATTCAACATATGCCACATGTCCATCAAATCCGGAGTCGGCACAACCGACGGGGACACACCACTCATTTGCTCCACCGCCTCCTCGGAGAAGCCTTCCGCCTCAGACATGTCGACACACGCGTACCGACACCCCACACACACAGGGATTAACCTATAAGGGGACAAAACCACAACCAGGCCCTTAGGAGAGACAGAGAGAGAGTATGCCAGCACACACCAGCGCTTAAAAACACTGGAATATATATATACACCAGATAGCGCTTTTTATATATATATCCTTAATTCCCACTCACTGCGTCTCCAAAGTGCCCTTTTTTCCAGCCTGTGAAGGTTCAGCAGGGGAGAGATCAGGGAGCCAGCTTTTCCTCATGCAGTTTCTGAGGAGAAAATGACGCTGGTTAGTGCTGAGGATCAAGCCCCGCCCACCCGACGGCAGGCTTCGGTCCCAGTAAACTTATATAAAAAATGGCGGGGGATTTGTGTATTTACTGTACCACAGCCTAATCCTGCTTATATTGCCACAAAATGAGGAATATTGCTGCCCAGGGCGCCCCCCTGCGCCCTGCACCCTTCAGTGCCTGCTTGTGTGTGTGTACTGGGAGCAATGGCGCGCAGCGGAAGATCTGATGTCTTCTGCCGCCTGATGTCTTCTTGCCAGGGCCGTTTCTTGGGGCAGGCGAGCAGTGCAACCGCACTGGGCGCCCGCCGCGGCACTAACTGTGGCTCCCTACTTCCCCTCCTATTTCTCCCCGAATAATCCGCTCGGGGGGCGGAGTTTCACGGAATGACGCGGTTGCGTCGTTACGTCACGACGCAACCCCATCCCTCCGCTAAACTCCCCCCCCCCCCGGGCGGAGTAGAGAGGGGGATCCAAGTTAGGAAGAGGGAAAGGCCGGCGCGAGGAGCGACTGGTGAGGCGGGCCGAAGAGCGGTAATCGCCTCTGTAAGTATTCTCTCTCTCTCTTTCAATGTGTAAAATGGGGACACCTGCCGTAATGTGTGAAATGGGGACTCTTGCCTGCCGTAGTGTGGGGATTTAATGTATCAAGGGCATTGCGGTGTGTGGCATAATATGGTGCAGGGGGCATTACTGTGTGGGGCTTAATGTGGTAGAATTTTTTTTTCCTGTGGTGGTCGTGATCTGTTGGAGCAGGGTCAAAAACTGGATAGCGAGGTAGTATTTTCAGACGAGGCCATGCCCATTTAAATGAGGCCACACCCATTTAGATGAGGCCATGCCCCCTTGCACATTTTTTATGTCATGGGGGGCGCATTTTTAAATCTCGCACTGGGAGCCAATTGCGAGAGGCAAGGCTTCTTGCCTTCTCATACTCACCCGGCTTCTATCTTCGGCATCTGTGAGGAGGAGGACGGCGGCGCGGCTCCGGGACGAACCCCAGGTGAGACCTGTGTTCCGACTCCCTCTGAAGCTAATGGTGTCCAGTAGCCTTAGAAACAGAGCCCAACTTGACAAGCCAGTTCTGTTTCTCTCTCCTCAGTCCCACGATGCAGGGAGCCTGTTGCCAACAGGACTCCCTGAAAATAAAAAACCTAACAAAATTCTTTAAAACAGAAAACTCTGGAGAGCTCTCTGCAGTGCACCCATTCTCCTCTGGGCACAAGATCTAACTGAGGTCTGGAGGAGGGGCATAGAGGGAGGAGCCAGTGCACACCCAGAGTCAAAGTACTTTTTAGGTGCCCTATCTCCTGCGGAACCCGTCTATACCCCATGGTCCTTACGGAGTCCCCAGCATCCTCTAGGACGTAAGAGAAAAGCTTTATTAAAAGTTATGTTTTAATACACACATTGACATGTAAGTGTACCCCAGCATAAGAGTCTCTCTTTTTGTTTGCAGCACAGTAATTTGACTCTAGGGAGCACCACCAACCAGATATGTTGCCCCCATTGATGGGATTTATGTACAGTTTGTATGTTGGTTTTCTAATGCTAACTACATGCACATGCACATACATTTCTGTACGGGATATTAGTACATGTTCTACAAGATGTCAGCACATTAATTCTCTAGGCCAGAGGTTCCCAAACTGTGTGCCGTGGCTCCCTGGGGTGCCTCGGGACACTTGCAGGGGTGCCCTGGGTTGGTGGTCCAGGACCAATTCAAATTATTCATGGTCAATATAATAGGTAAAACCAGTGCTGGTGGCTGCCAGTCATAAAATATGTGGCCAAACAGAAGCAAATCTTGTCCCTCACCACACAACTGACGCTAAGGATGACATATAAATGCGATCTACTTAATGTAATATTTCTTTCTAAATTTCTCAATAAGAAATTTTTGGCTTAGGGGTGCCGTGAAAAAAATTCTGATATTCTAGGGTGCCGTGATTCAAAAAAGTTTGGTTCATTTACCTGTCCTCTCTCCTCCTGTTGCTTTAACTCCTTGAGAAGTTGCTCCACCCGTGCCATACTATCTCCTATGTCTGTAAAAGCAGCTTGCACATCCATCAGTGTATCCAGAGTAAGCTTCAGCTATGAAAAATGGAACAGAGATTATGTCAATGATATAACAATTCTTGCCTTTATTATTCATTATAGCAGTTACATGATGCTATATAATCTGCTATTGGTAACAAAAATACATTCAGGTCTAAAAGTGACAGGGAGGGCAAACAAAAAAAGCAAATGGATTCTTTCCCTAGACAACTAATACAAATTGTTATTTATTTACTAATTAAAGCAACACATACAGTAGCATTTTAAGATGGATTAGATAAGGTCTGAGAACCTTACTTTATTCAATCTTCATCTCCATACAGTAGAATTTAATGACATGAAGTTCATACAGCTAACATGTTTGAATACGTTCAGTATGGCCCATATTCAGTTAACAGTCAGGTGTTGTTGCGCACACAACCACTAATTACAAATGTTTCTGCATACCTCTAGAACAGGGCTGGCCAAACCAGTCCTCGAGATCTACCAACAGTTCATGTTTTCCAGGCCTCTTGGAGATCTGTAGAATTGTCAGTTAGGAATGAATGCAGCACATCTTAATTAGTAATGACTACACCTGTGCACCAGCCAGGTGGTCTGGAAAATGTGAACTGTTGGTAGATCTCGAGGACTGGTTTGGCCAGCTCTGCTCTAGAAGGTTTGAGAAAAAAAACAGAATATGTTGGTGGTTGTTAAGTGCCAGATAAACGGTTGGAACTTTAGCACCTCTCTGCCATCACTGCGAATTGTATTGTCCACCCATTTAGTGAATTTGCAAACACCCCCCAGAATTCCTTCCACCTGATCACCATTACAGAGAGATGTCCTTTCTATGCTACTGACAGATACATTCTAATTTTTCCTCAAGTTTCAATTTGGGGAAAATAAGTATCACAAGTTACAGATTTTTTAAACTAAAGGCATAGCCTGGGAAAACGGGAAGTAAAAGTCTAAAGGGCTCCTTACACTAGGACGATTTCATACAATTCCGATATATCCGTCTGATATATTGTATGAAATTGTGTACAATCGTATTTGTTTTAGATCGTATTCAAGCTCATGCGCGTCCTCGTGTCTGTCAGATAGGATCCCCTAGGTCGTTGGTGCTGCACTAATGATATATCGGAATTGGATGGAATCGGATGAAAAAAGTGTTTTTTTTGTGCATGTGATATATTGCATGCGATGTATCACAGGGAAGTTTGACTGGCATTCTCAGGACACTCCCAGCCCCCATAGCCCTCTATCCAGCCCATCAGATATATCTCATGGTACAATTGTATGCCGTACGATATATTGCATGCGATGTATAACGGCTTCATCAATCGCATCCGATATACCTTATGCAAAAATAGCACAAAAGTACCAAATCATATGGAATCACTCCCGGGAAGGTCCCGGGGGAGTTCAAGGGAAATTACATCCAACTTCAGCCTCAGACATATCGTTGTAGTGTATGGGGCCCTTAACACTCAGAGAACACAGGCACATACACTTTATAGCTATTAATTATGCTTTGTTATGAACACATCTTACCCAATAAAACTCATAGCTAATTATTATTATTACCTAAATTACTATACTGTGCACTGATGTACTTCAAAATAATAATGCATAGAAAGAATGTACACCCTTATGGCACAAATAAACCCTCATACACTTGCTGCATTGCAGATAGAAGCATCCAACAGCCTTAGGTAATAGTTATTTCAGAAACCTTTTACTGGCAGATCTCTGCCAAGATCACAGCTACTGTATTAAATGTCAACTGTTAATATAGAAGTGAGTCATACACTAAATGAATCATTAGTGACGTGTTGAATTCGGGGAGCATTCACTAAGCAGTGATATGAGTGGAGAAGTAAGCCAGTGGAGAAATTTCCTCATCAACCAATCAGCAGCTCTGTATCATTTTATAGTATGCAAATTATAGATGTTACTTCAGTGCTGATTGGCTGCCATGGGCAACTTCTCCACTGGCTCACTTCTCTGCTCTTATCACTGCTTAGTAAATGTCCCCCATGGTCCATTATTTCCTGCAAACATTGTACTGGATTAAACGGAGTAAGTAACTGTCATTTTTTTAGCTCATGTCTTTTCCAACAAGTAGGAAATCCTGTATCACACAAATGTCTCTATGACGATATAGGTTACAGTAATTTATAACATAACGATATCTACTGATACAATATAATAACTGGAAGATGAACAGTATTTAGTCACCTTTCTAGCAAATGAGGCAACTGCATTGCTGCAAGGTGTTAAATGCCCAGAGGAGCACGACAGTGAAAAGGTTTTGTGTAACCAGAGTGAGCCAGCATGAATAGATATTTGCTAGGAAGAAAAATATGCAAAGACTAATTTCTGTGTAATGCTACTGTACTTTATCCACGTTACAGATGTAATCTCATCCATCAGGATAAGGGACTATAGAACAGTAATCATTTACACTGAGTGGAACAGAAAAATAAACAAGTATGAAGGGTCACGTAAGGATGTCTGCTGAATTACAGA
Organism: Pseudophryne corroboree; assembly: GCF_028390025.1. NCBI lineage: Eukaryota > Metazoa > Chordata > Amphibia > Anura > Myobatrachidae > Pseudophryne > Pseudophryne corroboree. The sequence goes on along the minus strand of NC_086447.1, from coordinate 322,590,670 downwards.
GAGAAAGTGAATTGTAGACATTTGCATGAAACAGCAGCACAGAATTTCCTCAGCAACAGACTACATATAATAAGTATAAGTAAAGTAGGGTCACTCTGATGGCTACATGGAAAAACTGGATGTACTTTAGTTGTCCTCCAGGCAGTCAGAATGCTGGCGGTCAGAAGACAGGTGCTCGGAATCTCAATACCGCTCAGAATCCCGGCAGTCAGCATCCTGAACGGGGAAGGTTACGGTCAAGCTACAGGGAGGGGTGGGGGACGGGACACCACTTTGGACAGTGATGGGGAACCTCTTTGGCACTCCAGCTGTTGTTGAACTATGCATCCCAGCATGTCCTGCTACAGTTTTGCTATTTGGCCATGCTAAAACTGTAGCAGGGCATGCTGGGACGTGTAGTTCAACAACAGCTGGAGTTCCATAGGGTCCCCACCACTGCACTAGGGGGAGAGTTAGGGTTGAGCTGCGGGAGGAGAAGGTTAGGCTGAAGGAGGTGAGGGTGTGGGTTAGGCTGCAGGAAGGGAAGGGTTAGGCTTAGGTAGTGGGTAGGGAGGGTTAGGCTTTAGGAAGGGGGAGGGTTAGGATACAGGGTTAGCCTACTTATGTAAATGTGTCATTATTTTGATCATCATGATGTCACTGTCGGTATTCTGACCTCCGGCATCCTGACTGTCAGGATCGCGTACCCATCCCGGAAAAACACTGTCTATCATTGATTTGCTGTATTAATAAAACTGGCAAAGATTATATCTAAATTTAAAAATGACAGTTCATGTTAATAGATAAATTGTATACCTGATGTCATTCTAATCACACACTAGACGATGTAGACGATTTGTCATTACGAAACAGCAAATCGTCCTGATATCGCTCTAGTGTGTACCCACCATAATATGATATTACAGTTATCTCCTGCATTCCGGCAAGAAACAGAACACACCACCATCCCAATACAATGTATGGGGGCTTAGCAGCTGTGCCATTTATCAAGCTCTGAAAAACTATTATTTTTCAGAACCTGACTGCTGGAACTAATGCTATCTTCAGATGTTATTAGACAGCTACTACCCATGGTAAGAGGGTCTAATATAAAGAGGGATCCATTTGGACAGTGAGCATGTGCAACCTACAGATGTGTCCTCATACACCATTGCTGCAGTCGCACCAAACAGACCCTCTTGGAACGCCAAGTCCCGTGAGACTCTGCTTGCATCAGACGTCTGTTTTGCAGAAAATGCATCTTTGTCGCAACAGAATGCGTCTAGGACACACCAGGAGACTGATGATTCATTTGCTATGCAAACACTTGTATATCTGAGTGAGACCGAGTACCCAAATCTGCATAAAAAGTGCCTCAGCTTTTTTCCATATCAAGTTCTGTTGTGCTTTGAATCATATAGAGACTCAGTCGCACACAGATATACAAGTGTTGCATATGAAATTAATCAGCATTGTCTCCTGGTGTGTCCTACATACATTGCGTGCATATTAGTCTAAAAAAAGACGCAAAAAAGACAGAAAATATAAGAAGTACAGCTGCTTAGGTAGCTATAATGTACCAAACATTAATATGAATATTTCTGCAACTTCAGTTTCTGCCTTAGGCAGCAGAATGGATAAGTACTATTTAAAATAAATAATGTGTGCAAGTAAACAAATGTGATAGGTGTGTATATACAGACTGTCTGTCCGTCCACAATCCACATGAGTTTTCTCCCGAGAGCAATGGAAGAAACCACCAGGGAAATCCCACAACAGCATAGAGCTCTCTGACACTACAGGTGGGGACAGGGCTGGATTAAGCCTTGGGGGTGCCTGGGGCACTTAAGACAGGGGGTCCCCTTTGAAGGGGGTGGGGGCTGTATATTAGATTGTGCATCCCTCCCAACATGACCTATTCCAGGAGGGACAAAATGTTCTCTACCTGGACTTCCCTCTTAATTTATGATTGGTGTCACCTGTGTATAACTATTTAATTGATAAGAAAGGGGTTTCAACACAGGTGATTTCAATCATAACTTAAGAAGGAAGTCCAGGTAGAGAGCATTTTGTCCCTCCTGGAATGGGTCATGTGAGAATGTATGGATTGTGTTCTGTATAGTACATTTAAACCAATGTTTTTTTTATTAGATATAAACTAATAGTTTCAAAATGCCCAGGTACTGTTTATAGCTCCACCTAATCAAGAGACAACTATTTTATAATATTTTCTTGTAGTGGAATAAAGACAACTTAAACAACCTTAAAATACACATGGGAAATAAAATCTATAATTTATCTTGTCACATGCAAGAACAGCAGCAGCCTCTGTACTACTTACACACTGGGTCAGGACTCAGGAGGACTCTGTGTGTGTTCCTCTTCTAGAACCTCATTCGATAACATGTTACACAGGACCCAGACACCCAGGCGGGGAGGAGTAGAAGCTGGTATCCCTGTGTCACTTGCAGCTCTCTCCACCCTCCTATCTCTTGTCTGGTCAGAAAGCTCTGTCGGTAACTCATGAAACAAGATACTCCTGTGTCTCTACCTACACTGCATACTTTCCTGCGTGCATTGTGGCTATCTGGTTCTGCTACTGCATAAGAGGGAAAGCACGTAATGACAGTGTGCTCCGGCCGGGGGGCCCCTGACAAAGGGGGGCCCTGGGTACTGTACACCCCATGACCCCCCTTAATCTGGCTATGGTAGAGAAAGATATGTGGGATACAACAATGTAAAAAGGAAACAGACTGGTGAGGGGAATGTTGGGTTCAGACAGGTAAGGAGAGAATGTGAAGCATAAGCAGGTAACAAGTTGGAATGTAGAGAACATGCAATAGGAGGGGGGCATGGGGGACACAGACTGGTAAGGATTGGGCATCTAGAATTATGGAGAGGCAATATATGGGCTGTATAGTAATGGTAACTCTTATTGCTTGATTGTTATACTATAACTTAATTCCGATATCCTATATAATAGAAGGCTAATGCTGCTCCTCACCGTTATGGGGGAATGATTTGCATAGTGGTGGCCATTAGATGGTGCCCAACAGAGCAATTCAATTGTTGCTCCATTCAGGTGTGCACAGCTGCTGGCACTGACATTACTGATATGTTGTGCCATCATTTTTCTAACTAGTTGAATATAAATATCTTGGAACACACAGTTTTTTCTTTTTTATACACTCATTCAATAAAGGGTAAAGCTGAGATGTAACATGATGGCAAGTTGTGTGTCATTAAGTCCTGCACATAGCTGCATGTGCACAAATAGTATTGCTGCACATGTATTTTTAGTTATCTTTCTTTTGATCTTGAACAGCTAATCCTCTTTTCAGTGCAATCTGACAAAACCGCTCTCTTATGTAAGTTATTATTATTATTATTATTATTCAAATATATACCTTGAATCTATGTTTTTTGTTTTCACTTTTTGGGGTCTGTTTAGCAATAATCCTGATATTGGCTGGAATATTTTGGGCCAATATCGTTGTGATTATGGACTCCCAACATGACCCTCTCAAGGAAGCTTCCCGGAGAGGGTCATGTTGGGAGTCCATACAGACAAATAATCTGCATATAATCACCACCACAACATTGGAGCTGAGCTACAGATGGATATAATAATGCGCTTTTAACAAGAATTTATCTGGTATGCACATATTTGAAATGCTGGACATTTCCAGATTTACATTCAATAGAACCACACTGCAGAGGTTTTTATTTATACATTGTATTCATTGTCTGGATATACTGGAATTATTTTGTTCATTCACAAATTGAGGTGTCGATTTCGAATGAAGTTATGTGATAAATATCTATGCCAGGATTATATCCACGTCTGTCATATTCCCATACAGGGTCTATCAAGACACACACACCCCTGATGAAGTCTCCAAGGAGACGAAACGCGTTGGGTATTTGTCTGTGATGTTTACTGTGACCCCAAAGGGGAAGAAAAATTACTGTACTATCAACACTTCAAGAAGAACTTTTTAATAAATGTATTGGACTTTTATCTGTGTGTTCTTATTAACATATAAAGACCAAGAAGAGGACCACTGAGATTGTGACCTCTGGCAAGGGCGCCAGACCACTATTGTTTATATATATATATATATATATATATATATATATATCACAAAAAAGCAGTGGCACTTGGAGGTTTACACAGCAAACATGTATATCACACTGGTTAGATGCCATTAAATACACATTTGCTGTCTAAACCTCCGAGTGCCGGTGCTTATTTGTGCTACTTTATATGGATCTCTATGTGAATGTTGGTATGCTGTATCAGGCATCAGCTCTACAAGTGTGCATTACTCATAGATTGTGATTGTACTACACATTGTGTATCTTTTAATTTCACATATGCATCTTACTCCATTGGGACATCATTGAGGAGAATAAGATCAATTCCAGAGAACGAACAGCATTTGGAAAATGCACACATAATCCGAGGGAAGTCATTTTTCTTTATATATTTTTTATTACCATTATTCGCCTCCTTCTGATCCCCTTAGCCGAATAGGGAGCGCAAAGTCCACTATACTATCCTCTACATACCATAATAAGTCTTTTCTTGTTTTTTGGGGGGATAACCCTATTGTATAGTAGCAGGCTGAACCCTATCTTGAAGTGCCTTAGTCCTCAATAAATTATTCTTTTCGCAGTTTGTGAAATGTTCGCGTGCTGCTGTGGTGAAGGTGTATCGTGACTGGACATATGGCACCATTGCGTATAACCTACGTGGAAACTGCGGAACATCAGGTGCCACTGATGTGAGAGGTGAACGACGGCTAAGAAGGTGCCTGAGGGCCCACTGACACGCTAAAGTAAAGCAGCTCACCGTCAAAATGAACCTGGGGGCTACCAGACGTGTATTAAAACGACAGTTCAGCCTTGTCTACTGCATTCCTCACCTGTCCCCGCTTCTTTTCAACCTAGCCTTAGATCCACTTTTTAGGCAGTGTCATTTGAATAATACTTGGTGTGGGGTTGAGATTGGACCTCATTGTTATAAGGTATCAGCATATGCTGACGATTTATTGTTATTGTTATATTTTTCAAATCCTCATACAGCCATTCCCGTTCTGCTACAACTGTTATCCGATTTTGAATCCGTTTCAGGTTTCCTCATTAATAAATCAAAGACTGAGGCATTAGCCTTACATACTACTGCTGCACAGGACTGAAATGGCTTATTTCCTTTTCGTTCGGCTACCACTAAACTTAAATATTTGGGACTCCAGATAACTGTTGCCCCTTCTGACTTATACGCGGCAAACTTCCCAAAGATTATAAATCGCACCCTAGCTGATTTTCAAGCGTGGAAGCACCTACAGTACCTCTTTCCTATTTAGGAAGATGCCAGTTAATTAAAATGGTTTTGTTACAGAGGTTGTTATACCCCATTCAGATGTTGCCTCTAATGTTATCGGAAACAGACTTAAAGATTCTGGACTTTAGCGGGTTCATCTGGTTTGCATAAAAAAAACTAGAATATCACTATTTAACATGAGTCAAAAACCGAAATTGGGCGGTGTAAACTTCCCATGTATTAGGAGTTATGTTCTGGCTGCGAATTACCGCTATGCAGTGGATTGGATACGGGAATCTGAAGACTTCGCTAACACTGGCCTGGAGCAAGCCTTCTGCCCTGACATCCCACTTTCTGGCCTCTTGTATTTGCGTTCTTCCTCCTTTCCGCGGTCTATAATGAATAATTTATTGATAACTACCACTTGCACTGCATGCAGATTGGCACGCTCTAGAATGGACATCTCCGCTTACAACACTATCTTTACCCCATTACTCCATAACGTAGGGATTCAGAGGGACCACAGTTCAAACGATTTTGACGTCTTGGAGACATCAGGGTATACACTCAGTCTACCAGTTTCTGGATCAACAGACACTTCAGATACTCCCTTATACACACCTTAGAGAACTGTTTCCACATCTTAACGTCCCATTGTTTATCTGTTTTCAAATTCGCAGTTTCATTATTAAACTTTTACCTACATTGTCTGACATGGACAAAACTCATGAGCTTGCACTACTGTGTGGCGTAACATGAATTGGGGGTACTATTGTGTGGCCATGCCCCTTTGCAGCAAAAACACGCCTCTATTTGAGACGCGTGCCTACGCCACACACTGTACCTATTTGAAGTATGCGGTGGGAGCGCTCTTGCAATACAAGAAACCAAAATGAGGATTGCTTTGGATGAGGGGTGATGGGTGTTGCTGGCTACTGCTGTGATCTGTGCTGGGAGAGGGGTGCTGGGTCAGAGGTGGAACTATCAGCGGTGCTAGGGGCACCAGTTAAAATCTTGCCTAGGGCATCTAATTGCTCTGATCATAGGTGACTTTCACAATGGCGCAGAACCAGTGACCAGTTTAGGAATGCATGAGAACTATGAGCCTCAGTAATGTGTGTTTGTGTTTCTGAGCTCTGGAGACTCATACAGAAGCCGGAAGTCACCAAGGGAAGGTAGTAAACCAAAGTACAGGTCAGTATGCTGTACAAGGAGAGTCACCATCCTGATACTTAAAAGATTTATATTTTCTTTGGTTTCTCCCACTATTTGTGTTCATGCAAAACTGTTGTTTGCTAGAAACGTACACTAATGAGACATGAAGTCAAAAATTACTGCTAGGATTATCTGACCTTTGGCTGTAAGGGGGAGGTGTACCGTGCTAAGCCTTGGAAAGTGATAGAGTAGAGAAAGGTCAAGTACCAGCCAATCAGCTCTTAAGCCAGTGGTTCCCAAACTGTGTGCCGTGGCTTCCTGGGGTGCCTCGGGACACTTGAAGGGGTGCCTTGGGTTGGTGGTCCAGGACCAATTCAAATAATTTATGGTCAATATAATAGGAAAAACTAGTGCTAGTAGCTGTCAGTCATAAAATATGGGGACAAACAGAAGCAAATCTTGTCCCTCACCACACAGTTGAGCCTAAGGATGACATATAAACACGATCTACTTAATTTAATATTTCTTTCTAAATTTCTCAATAAGAAATATTTGGCCTAGGGGTGCCGTGAAAGAAATTCAGATACTCTAGGGCGCCGTGATTCAAAAAAGTTTGGAAACCACTGTCTTAAGCCATGTTACACACTGTTTTTAAAAAACATTAAAAATGTTTTTTAAAAATGACAGTTAGGAACTGATTGGCTGGTACTTTATCTCTCTATACTTTATCACTTTCCAAGGCTTAGAACATCTGCTCTAGGGAGAAAAAGATTATGGAACATATACTGGGGGATAGTTAACATAGCCTGGCGAGAGATACAGTAAAGTGGAGAGTGATGAAGTACTAACCAATCAGATTCTGTCATTTTACAGGTTGTGTTTGAAAAATGACAGGAACTGATTGGTTGGTTGGTACCTTATCTCTCTCTAAGCTTTGATAAATATCCCCCACTGTCCCTTATATACTGTATTAGTGCACAAGAGATCACAGCCACCAAATTACAGAATATCGCTGTGCAGAATAAGTACTCCTTGAAATTCAGAAGAACTACAACAAATACCAACGCAATAACGGTTAGAGAGCCTGTTGTTAGGAAAACAATAAACAACAAAAAGAAATTAGTTATTTATTAACCTCACTGTACCAGCAAGACATTCAATACAATGGTTGGCTCTAACTTTAGCTGGTGTTGCCAAGCTGTTACTGGCAATTTCTCTTCTTCCTGCATAGCTGATGTTTGGTAAATACATAAAATAGTACTGTACATGCAAATTACAGGTGATTGTCAAGAGGTAAACCCACAGTCTGTATACAGTAACACATGACACAACCCCTCCCCACAGAAGCTGCTATCCTGACACATACATCTACAGTGCTCTTACAAAGCTTGAATATATTTCTTATATGGCGCACTTCCTCTGTGAATATGTTCTTTCAATGCACATGTCAAAAAAACAAAACTAAAACATACTGTATGCAATGATCAATTAATCTACCACGTGCTGCAAACTGGGATAAAAGGTGGCTCTTCTCCTGAAGTCAATAGGAGTCACCATCACTCCCAGTGGTATTCTTCCTACCAGATACAGATGTGTCCTCATATACTATTGCAGCAATCGTGCCAAACATCCCTTCTAGACGCACCAGGTCCCGTCTAACTCGGCCTGTGCTTAGTGCCTCTTTTTTCTTGACTGTGCATCTTAATCGCAATGCAATGTGACAAAACTGCTCTGGGAGACCGCAGTGATTCATTTGGTATGCGACACTTGTACTTCTGTGTGCAACTGAGTCTGAGGGGTATATTTACTAAGGGGGTGGTCTTCAGTTTGCCGGCGGCCGGCTACCGACGACCAGCAAACCGGCGCCGGAATCCCGACCGCCGGCATACCGACAGCTTTTCTCCCTCTTGGGGGTCCACGACCTCCCTAGAAGGAGTACAGATAGCATGGTGCGCGTAGCGCGCCACCGTGCCCGCAGCGAGCCCGCAAGGTGCTCCTTTGCGCTCACCCAGCTGTCAGTATGCGGCGGTCGGGATTCCGGCGCCGGTATGCTGGCCGTCGGGAGCCCGACCGCCGGCATGACATACTAGAACTGGTGATATTGCCCATAGCAATCAATCAGATTCTATCTATTATCTTCTAGAAGCAGCTAGATAAATGTTAAGTAGAATCTGAGCTATGAGCAACATCACCAGTTCTAAAAAAAAACCTCCCATCTTAGTAAATTTAACTCTGAATCTGTATATGAAGTGCTAGAAATTAATATAGTGGCCGCAGCTGTTTTTCACTCCAAGTTCCTTTGTGCTTTGCATACAGAATCAGACTCAGTCACACACAGATATAGAAGTGTTGCATTGTATTTCGATTAATATGCATATCGAACAAGAAATGTAAACTGCTCTGTGCGGCTCACTCACACCAGGCGTCTGGCGCTACATGGCGTATTGGGGCTAGGTGTATAATAAATATATATGCCCATCATCCTCATATAAATGCATAGATTCTTTGAATAATTCAGCGATTCACTGATAATTCTCAGTACTTAAAGAAGATAAAAGATATATAGTGAAATAAAATGCACAACATTTTAATACATTCAATGCACTCACAATGGATAAAACTTCAAAGGCATATAAAACACATGAGGTGGCGAATCCACCCCATCATCTTTAGAAACGCGTCAGAGGAGTGGTATCAGTGGGATTTATAATCCCTCTATACATCTGGTAGGCATAACCTATGTAAAGGAGACCTTAATGTGTTTTATAGCCTATAAAATGTTACCTATTGCGAGTGCTTTTAGGGGGTGATTCAGAGATGTACGCAGATCGCTGCATACGCAGCCAGATCTGCATTCATCTCTGCACATGCTGGAGGCCGCCTAGCATGTGTGAGACCACCACCTGATGCGTCCTTAATTAGATTGCTGAGGCATCGGATATAAGGTTGACCCCTGGCAGTGCAGCTTGGCTGCACTGTCAGCGGCCATTTTATTCTGTGACGTCACACAGTCGCCCCGAAAACAGTCCCGACTCAACCCCGTTTCCCCGGCGCTGCCCCTGCAATGCCGTAACTCTGCCCCCGCAACACCCTCCAGGGATGCGTCCGCAATGTGTAAGGTCGCGCACAAGCACAGCGGCCAGTGCGCATGCGCAGACCAGCTGGATGCGGCCGCTGCGAGCAACCACATAGCTGCATCCAGATCTGAATCGGGTCCATAGTGTATAACATTTTTATGTATTTTATCTAATCGAAAGTTCACTATATACTGTACATTTTATTTCCTTTATGTACAGGTAGGAAGAATACCACTGGGAGTGGTGGTGACCCATATTTACCCCAATTGTGTGGCACGTGGTGGATTCATTTATCATTGCATACAGTACTTCACTATAATATATATTTGGTTTTTTTATGACATGTGAATCGAGAGAACATATTCACAGAGGCAGTGCGCCATATAAGAAATATATTGAAGCTTTGTAAGAGCGCTAGCGTCATGAAACCTCATTTGCTCTGTAGACTCAAAACATTGCAGCTTTGTAAATCAGACTTTATGTGCGATATTATTAACTGTAAAAAGATCACATATAATTTAGTTATTACATTCCCAGTTTGCTATATGAGAAGACCTAAAGAAATTCCATTTGTATACCTCTCTGAAACCATGCTCAAAGTGTCGCAGCTGCAAGCATTGTTCTAACTTCAGATGATGACGGCACCAGAACTGATCAAACGCTTTTTCTGTTTCATCCAGCTGAGCCAGTAACCTGGAGAGAACAGAGGGGAGACGGGAGAAAATCCATGTGCCATTACATGATCCAAACAAGCAGAAAAACTCACAATAATATAGGAAATAGTAGAACTACTCAAGATGAATTCAGGAGTCAAATGGCCTCTTGTAGTTGTCAATGAACAGTGCATTTATCAATATATATTTATAATTTAACCAAATGTTTTAAGATTTGTAGATAAGCAATGATTGTGTCCTCTGTAATAGGGATTTTATTTATCACTTGGAGTCCAGGCCCTCTCTATGCAACAGTCACAGCATCTATATAATCATTATGTAAGGCTGTCCTGTCTTGTCGAAGTCGAAAATATTATACCCACATGCATCACGTGCAAACACCACACAGAGTGGCCTCCGTGCGTGTGCTTGTTCTGCCGTGCGTGCGCATGCCCGCACGTTGCGTATATTGGCTCACGAAGTACTGCATATTAACGCGTGGTATGAGTACATACAGTGGCATATGCATTCGCATGGAAAAGCCACAAAGATATATCTGATATTTAATCCACATAGTGAATAATTTACACATAGCCTACACGCACCACACCAGCAAGTTACATTTACTTTGGAAGTATAACAACAGAGGGATTCAACTTTACAGGATATGAGGGGACAGAATTAGGTTAAGATGTGGTGTTTGGTATACAGCTGTACAGTATTTCAAGGGCAATATTCCGATGGCAGTTTGCAGAAAGTAACACGCTCCTGCGCATAGATATGCGCAGGAATATATTATTAATATCACACTGTATTTACTGTACTCTTGATATTCGGCGGGAACCCAGTGGAGGACACCTGCAAGTGTACCTGGACCAGGCATCGCCCACCTATTCAAACCGACCTATGACCCATCATGTACTGTAAATGACCAGCCCTTTGACCTATGAAAGAAGAGGTTACAGTTTCCTTTGTTTCATGCTTTGGACTATTGTATAAAAACCAAGCCTCCTGGGTGGCCTCAGTCTATTCTCTGAAGGTGATCATTCCAGATTGACTGAGGACCGGATCCAGGTGGCGCAGGCGAACAAACGTATGTATCCATTGGTTGTAGCCTTTTCTCTTGTATTGTTGTATTTCTCTGTGAACCCCCTTTTAAGTAAATATCTGTTGCTGCGTTGGACCACAACATAACATATACAACTGGTGTCTCATTCCTTTCCTGTTAGGGGTTTAAAGTGTATTCGGCCGCACGTGTAGCTACTTTGTGCTTACAGCGTGACGGCGTGCTTACGCAACGTGTACGCATTTCATAGAGGTTTATCACACTCACGCTTAGCGGTCGCAGCGGCCTGAACATTTCTGTATTTAGGTATTGCTTTTTCCTGTAAGTTAAACAAACTTAACAGTCTCCACAACGCACGCACAGTGGAGTTAGGACAGACATGGAGGAGGAGACAGGCCTGGTAAGTATGGAAGCAGGGTATCGAGCATGGCGGTGGGGGAAGACGGAGGGGGGACCTTAAGCGAGGTGCAGAGGCAGAGTCTGTTATAATAATTCAAAATATTGGTAACCATAAGAAACCATAGGTGGTCACAGTATATTCTAACTGAGCCGGTAACCTGGAGGAAACAGAGGGAAGATACGGCTGAGAGAAGATTCATTGTTCTATTACATGAATTCCCCTACAGTAAGCAGTACTAGGACCAGTGTAAATTGTTACTAGGAACGAGACATACAGTACAGGGGCCGATTCTGTGTCACATGCAAACGTGAACACAGCAGCATATATTGGCTGTCGCCCATACTTACGTCTTCCCTTGGGTACATCTTTATACACCATCAGTTGTACCACTGAAAAGGGCACCAGCCCTATGGCAGGTAAAGTTCCTCCGGATTCGGTATGTTATCCCGATGGACAGGATGTCGACAGCCAGAATACCAACAGCGACATCCCGACCATCAGAATCCCGACAGCCCCCCCAGAAAGTACCCATACCCTCCGCTGCCCCCTACCCTAACCCTCCCCTGCCCCCTATCCTAACTCTCCCCAGCGGTGCCTAACCCTAACCTTCCCTGGTGGTGCCTAAACCTAAGCCTCCCTTCCCCGCTGCATAAACCTATCCCTCCCCGCTTGTTGCATAACCCTAATCCCCCTACCCCAGTACCTACCCATCCCCTTCCTGTCTCTGCACCCCAACCCTAACCCCCCTTCTAATACCTAAACCTAACCTCCCAAGCCCCATGGCAGGACGCGAGCGTGTCCCACTATTAGAACATTCGGGATTCCAGGCGTCTGTATTTTGACGTCGGGTTCCCGAGCTCCAGTGGTATTTTTACGTCAGCATTATGCCGTTGTTCGGGATTCTGGCGTCGGTATTTCGACCTCCGGGATCCCGTCCAGCGGCATTTTAACTACATCCCATTCCTCCATCTGACCACGGCCTCCTACACATGTTGTGACTGTGCATCTGGGATCTGGGAATGCTGCTGCTTGCATTGCCCTTTTCACAGCACTCTTATAATAGGCCCATTTGTGTGTGCATTACTCGCTATCACACTGTCCCTACCAGGGATGCCCATCATTTTCTCACCACCTTTCTGATACCACCTGAACAGATCACAACAGCAGCTGTGTGTTAACACTCTGTGTAACACAGCACCATAGGGGTTTGCAGAACTTTTCGCGCATGAGCAGTTGCAAATAATCACTCAGTTCCGTGAACATGAGCACGGCATGTGACCCAGAATCAGGCCCATAGCCTCATCCTGTTACTATTCATTAAGGAGATATTTGTATATCTGTATGCTCCTAAATTTACCTCTAGCTGTCAGAGTGATTCACAATTGTCTATCCCTTTAGGTACCTTGGAGATTAGGCCACCCTTTGTATCACGTATTCCATATCACCCACCCCCAAATATACACTTACCCCTTAAATACCCTGGAGAGGAGATCCACAAAGTAGTAAAGTACAGTATGTTTTAAATTAACTTGGAATTAATTAAATGATGTTAAACTCTATTTTCTTTATAGCAATTTCATTTAATTTTTTTTTAAATATTTTTATTGATGATTCTGAAGCTTAATCCAAAATAATATCAATGACCTTTGTTACATGAGTGAGAATAATAAATAGGTATATTCAGTATAATGAATATAGTACTTACAAGTAAATAATATACACAATAAGTTAAATCGGATATGAAAAATAACATAAGATGTAGGACATGGTTAGTATCCACCTTATATCGGCGGATCATTATCTCCAACCTTGTTAGGTACCATGAAGTGGACGAGAAACATTTAATAAGCAATTGTTTAGTCTGGATGTGGAGGATTGAAATACAGCTTTCCCAGAGTACCAAAAACGTTCCTACTCTAGATTAGCAATTTCATTTAAATCAACAATTTGCTCTAAGGTTACACATAGGGGCGGGGGTAATTCAGACTTGATCGTTAGCACATCTACAATACAGTTTGCCGCGCATGTCTGGCTTTGCCCCCCCTCCGCGCACAGGTAAAAAACATTGCACGGCGGCGATGCTTTTGTACCTGAAGAGAAGCTCCCTACCTGTGCAGCTCCTGCGCGCTGGCAGGGAGCTACCCGTCGCTCTCCGGGTCGCAGTGGCTGTGTGTGACGTCACGCAGCCGACGTGACCCACCCCCCGCACAGTCTGGGCACGCCTGCGTTGCCCGTGCCGCGCCCCCAAAACAGTGGCCCAACGCCACCGGCCCACCCCCTCCCGCCCAGCGAACGCCTCTGCCTGTCAATCAGGCAGAGGCGATTGCTGGGCTGAGATGCCGATCGCATCTCTGGCATGCGCTAGCCCCTTAGACATTCTACACATACATATGGGTACATTAGGGGAGGAACCATAGAAAGCTATGAAATGCCATTTAAAATTATTTCACAAATAGACACATAGGGGTAAATTTACTGAAGCTTCTAAAAATGAAAAGAGGTGATGTTGCCCATAGCAACCAATTAGATTCTGTCTATCATTTCTCTATTCTATCCTAGAAAATGACAGAATCTGATTGGTTGCTATGGGCAACATCACCACTTTTCATTTTTAGAAGCTTTAGTAAATTGATCCCATTAATGGAAAGCAGCAGTCTTACATGAGGAGCAGCCACAAGGATGTTGCAAATCCGTGTCATCACCAGCACTTAGTTGCTCATCCTACTGCCACTAGGAGATGAGCATAGATTACATATTTTACGGCTGCCACATGTCTGTGCACCTGCTGTAACTGTGTTGCTACAAGGGCAGGTCAGGAAATAAGAATACGTCACCTTGCAGTTGGGATATAAGATGCAAAAAGAAGAAAAAAAAAATAAGAATTTACTTACCGATAATTCTATTTCTCGGAGTCCGTAGTGGATGCTGGGGTTCCTGAAAGGACCATGGGGAATAGCGGCTCCGCAGGAGACAGGGCACAAAAGTAAAGCTTTTACAGGTCAGGTGGTGTGTACTGGCTCCTCCCCCTATGACCCTCCTCCAGACTCCAGTTAGGTACTGTGCCCGGACGAGCGTACACAATAAGGGAGGATTTTGAATCCCGGGTAAGACTCATACCAGCCACACCAATCACACCGTACAACTTGTGATCTAAACCCAGTTAACAGTATGATAACAGAGGAGCCTCTGAAAGATGGCTTCCTAAACAATAACCCGAATTAGTTAACAATAACTATGTACAAGTATTGCAGATAATCCGCACTTGGGATGGGCGCCCAGCATCCACTACGGACTCCGAGAAATAGAATTATCGGTAAGTAAATTCTTATTTTCTCTATCGTCCTAAGTGGATGCTGGGGTTCCTGAAAGGACCATGGGGATTATACCAAAGCTCCCAAACGGGCGGGAGAGTGCGGATGACTCTGCAGCACCGAATGAGAGAACTCCAGGTCCTCCTTTGCCAGGGTATCAAATTTGTAAAAATTTACAAACGTGTTCTCCCCTGACCACGTAGCTGCTCGGCAGAGTTGTAATGCCGAGACCCCTCGGGCAGCCGCCCAAGATGAGCCCACCTTCCTTGCGGAATGGGCCTTAACAGATTTAGGCTGTGGCAGGCCTGCCACAGAATGTACAAGTTGAATTTTGTTACAAATCCAACGAGCAATCGACTGCTTAGAAGCAGGTGCACCCAACTTGTTGGGTGCATACAGTATAAACAGCGAGTCAGATTTTCTGACTCCAGCCGTCCTTTAAATGTATATTTTTAAGGCTCTGACAACGTCCAACAACTTGGAGTCCTTCAAGTCGTCTGTAGCCGCAGGCACTACAATAGGCTGGTTCAGGTGAAACGCTGATACCACCTTAGGGAGAAAATGCGGACGCGTCCGCAGCTCTGCCCTATGTCGAATGGAAAATTAAATAAGGGCTTTTATAAAACAAAGCCGCCAGTTCAGATACTCTCCCGGCCGAAGCCAGGGCCAGTAACATAGTCACTTTCCATGTGAGATATTTCAAATCCACATTCTTTAGTGGTTCAAACCAATTGGATTTGAGGAAATCTAAAACTACATTTAGATCCCACGGTGCCACCTTAGGCACCACAGGAGGCTGTATATGCAGTACTCCTTTGATAAAAATCTGGACCTCAGGGACTGAGACCAATTCTTTTTGGAAGAATATTGATAGGGCCGAAATTTGAACCTTAATAGATCCCAATTTGAGACCCATAGACAATCCTGATTGCAGGAAATGTAGGAAAACGACCCAGTTGAAATTCCTCCATCGGAGCACTCCGCTGCTCGCACCACGCAACATATTTTCGCCAAATACGGCGATAATGCTTCGCGGTGACTTCCTTCCTTGCCTTTATCAAGGTAGGAATGACTTCTTCTGGAATGCCTTTTCCTTTTAGGATCTGGCATTCAAACGCCATGCCGTCAAACGCAGCCGCGGTAAGTCTTGAAAAAAACAAGGACCCTGCTGAAGCAGGTCCCTTCTCAGAAGTAGAGGCCACGGATCGTCCGTGACCATCTCTTGAAGTTCCGGGTACCAAGTCCTTCTTGGCCAATCCGGAGCCACTAGTCTTACTCCTCTTTGCCGTATAATCCTCAATACCTTTGGTATGAGAGGCAGAGGAGGAAACACATATACCGACTGGTACACCCAAGGTGTTACCAGCGCGTCCACAGCTATTGCCTGCGGATCTCTTGACCTGGCGCAATACCTGTCCAGTGTTTTGTTGAGGCGAGACGCCATCATGTCCACCATTGGTTTTACCCAACGGTTTAATAGCATGTGGAAAACTTCTGGATGAAGTCCCCACTCTCCCGGGTGAAGGTCGTGTCTGCTGAGGAAGTCTGCTTCCCAGTTGTCCACGCCCGGGATGAATACTGCTGACAGTGCTATCACGTGATTCTCCGCCCAGCGAAGGATCCTGGCAGCTTCTGCCATTGCCCTCCTGCTTCTTGTGCCGCCCTGTCTGTTTACATGGGCGACTGCCGTGATGTTGTCCGACTGGATCAACACCGGTCTTCCTTGAAGCAGAGGTTCCGCCTGGCTTAGAGCATTGTAGATTGCTCTTAGTTCCAGAATGCTTATGTGAAGAGACTTTTTCAGGCTCGACCACACTCCCTGGAAATTTCTTCCCTGTGTGACTGCTCCCCAGCCTCTCAGGCTGGCATCCGTGGTCACCAGGATCCAATCCTGCATGCCGAATCTGCGGCCCTCCAATAGATGAGCCTCCTGCAACCACCACAGAAGGGATACCCTTGTCCTCGGCGACAGGGTTATCCGCAGGTGCATCTGAAGATGCGACCCTGACCATTTGTCCAACAGATCCCTTTGCATGGAATCTGCCGAAAGGGATTGCTTCGTAAGAAGCTACCATTTTTTTTCCCAGGACTCTTGTGCATTGATGTACAGACACCTTTCCTGGTTTTAGGAGGTTCCTGACCAGGTCAGATAACTCCTTGGCTTTTTCTTCGGGAAGAAAAACCTTTTTCTGAACTGTGTCCAGAATCATCCCCAGGAACAGCAGACGAGTTGTCGGCATTAATTGGGATTTTGGAATATTCAGAATCCATCCGTGCTGCTTTAGCACCTCTTGAGATAGTGCTAAACCCATCTCTAGCTGTTCTCTGGACCTTGCCCTTATTAGGAGATCGTCCAAGTATGGGATAATTAATACGCCTTTTCTTCGAAGAAGAAATATTATCTCGGCCATTACCTTTGTAAAGACCCGAGGTGCCGTGGACAAACCAAACGGCAGCGTCTGAAACTGATAGTGACAGTTTTGTACAACGAACCTGAGGTACCCCTGGTGTGAGGGGTAATTGGAACGTGGAGATACGCATCCTTGATGTCCAAGGATACCATAAAGTCCCCTTCTTCCAGGTTCGCTATCACTGCTCTGAGTGACTCCATCTTGAACTTGAACTTCTTTATGTACAGGTTCAAGGACTTCAGATTTAGAATAGGCCTTACCGAGCCATCCGGCTTCGGTACCACAAAAAGAGTGGAATAATACCCCTTCCCTTGTTGTAGAAGAGGTACCTTGACTATCACCTGCTGAGAATACAGCTTGTGAATGGCTTCCAAAACCGTCTCCCTTTCTGAGGGGGACGTTGGTAAAGCAGACTTCAGGAAACGGCGAGGTGGCTCTGTCTCTAATTTCAACCTGTACCCCTGAGATATTATCTGCAGGATCCAGGGATTTACCTGCGAGTGAGCCCACTGCGCGCTGTAATTCTTGAGACGACCGCCTACCGCCCCCGAGTCCGCTTGCGAAGCCCCAGCGTCATGCTGAGGCTTTTGTAGAAGCCGGGGAGGGCTTCTGTTCCTGGGAAGGAGCTGCCTGTTGCTGTCTCTTCCCTCGTCCTCTGCCTCGTGGCAGATATGAATAGCCTTTTGCTCTCTTATTTTTAAAGGAACGAAAGGGCTGCGGTTGAAAGGTCGGTGCCTTTTTCTGTTGGGGAGTGACTTGAGGTAGAAAGGTGGATTTCCCGGCCGTAGCCGTGGCCACCAAATCCGATAGACCGACCCCAAATAACTCCTCTACGCATCGCCTGTCCACTGTCGTGTCCATAAAGCTCTTCTGGCCGAAATGGACATAGCACTTACCCGTGATGCCAGTGTGCAGATATCTCTCTGTGCATCACGCATATAAAGAAATGCATCCTTTATTTGTTCTAACGACAGTAAAATATTGTCCCTGTCCAGGGTATCAATATTTTCGATCAGGGACTCTGACCAAACTACCCCAGCACTGCACATCCAGGCAGTCGCAATAGCTGGTCGTAGTATAACACCTGCATGTGTGTATATACCTTTTTGGATATTTTCCATCTTCCTATCTGATGGATCTTTAAGTGCGGCCGTCTCAGGAGAGGGTAACGCCACTTGTTTTGATAAGCGTGTTAGCGCTTTGTCCACCCTAGGAGGTGTTTCCCAGCGCTCCCTAACCTCTGGCGGGAAAGGGTATAAAGCCAATAACTTCTTTGAAATTAGCAGTTTTTTATCGGGGCACCCCACGCTTCATCACACACGTCATTTAATTCTTCTGATTCGGTAAAAACTACTGGTAGTTTTTTCACACCCCACATAATACCCTGTTTAGTGGTACCTGTAGTATCAGCTAAATGTAACATCTCCTTTATTGCCAAAATCATATAACGTGTGGCCCTACTGGAAAATACGGTTGATTCGTCACCTTCACCACCGGAATCAGTGCCTGTGTCTGGGTCTGTGTCGACCGACTGAGGCAAGGGGCGTTTTACAGCCCCTGACGGTGTTTGAGGCGCCTGGACAGGCACTAATTGAGTGTCCGGCCGCCTCATGTCGGCAAACGACTGCTTAAGCGAGTTGACGCTATCCCGTAATTCCACAAATAAAGGCATCCATTCTGGTGTCGACCCCCTAGGAGGTGACATCCTCATATTTGGCAATTGCTCCGCCTCCACACCAATAACGTCCTCATACATGTCGACACACACGTACCGACACACAGCAGACACACAGGGAATGCTCTATACGAAGACAGGACCCACTAGCCCTTTGGGGAGACAGAGGGAGAGTCTGCCAGCACACACCAAAAAGCGCTATATATGACAGGGATAGCCTTATGATTAAGTGCTCCCTTATAGCTGCTTTTATATTAATATATTGCCATTTATTTTGCCCCCCCTCTCTGTTATACCCTGTTTCTGTAGTGCAGTGCAGGGGAGAGACCTGGGAGCCTTCCTGACCAGCGGAGCTGTGACAGAAAATGGCGCCGTGTGCTGAGGAGATAGGCCCCGCCCCTTTTTCGGCGGGCTCGTCTCCCGCTATTTAGTACATTTAGGCAGGGGTAAATATCTCCATATAGCCTCTGGGGCTATATGTGAGGTATTTTTAGCCTTTTTAAAGGTTTTCATTTGCCTCCCAGGGCGCCCCCCCCCCAGCGCCCTGCACCCTCAGTGACTGCCGTGTGAAGTGTGCTGAGAGGAAAATGGCGCACAGCTGCAGTGCTGTGCGCTACCTTAAGAAGACTGCAGGAGTCTTCAGCCGCCGATTCTGGACCTCTTCTTGCTTCAGCATCTGTGAGGGGGCCGGCGGCGTGGCTCCGGTGACCATCCAGGCTGTACCTGTGATCGTCCCTCTGGAGCTTCATGTCCAGTAGCCAAGAAGCCAATCCATCCTGCACGCAGGTGAGTTCACTTCTTCTCCCCTCTGTCCCTCGTTGCAGTGATCCTGTTGCCAGCAGGAATCACTGTAAAATAAAAAACCTAAGCTAAACTCTCTAAGCAGCTCTTTATGAGAGCCACCTAGAATTGCACCCTTCTCGGCCGGGCACAAAAATCTAACTGGAGTCTGGAGGAGGGTCATAGGGGGAGGAGCCAGTACACACCACCTGACCTGTAAAAGCTTTACTTTTGTGCCCTGTCTCCTGCGGAGCCGCTATTCCCCATGGTCCTTTCAGGAACCCCAGCATCCACTTAGGACGATAGAGAAAGAAAGAAAACCAAAATGAATAGTGTGTAAAAGGCACTAGTGTCTGCTCAGGAACTGATATACCAGCCCTAAGTTACCCCTAATAGCAGTTCTGAGGAATGTTTGTAAATGCCTACCAAGATTGTGCCACACATACAGTAGGGCCTGTTTCGGGTCCAATGCAATGAAAAAATCATGTGTTCAGTACATTGCGCATACACCGAACCTGTACTGGGTATGTGCAGTATGGGTCCTGAAACCTGGGATGCAGTACGGCTGCAGACGTCAGTAGATTGACAGTTTGTGGGTGGGGAGGGGGTAGCGATGGCATCCATTTCACAAAATTAAGGCATGTCACCCCCGTTTCTCTTACGTCCTAGAGGATGCTGGGGACTCTGTAAGGACCATGGGGGTATAGACGGGCTCCGCAGGAGATAGGGCACCTAAAAGAACTTTGACTATGGGTGTGCACTGGCTCCTCCCTCTATGCCCCTCCTCCAGACCTCAGTTAGATTCTGTGCCCAGAGGAGAAAGGGTACAAAGCAGTGAGCTCTCAAGAGTTTGCTGTTTTAAAGAATTTTGTTAGGTTTTTTATTTTGAGGGAGTCCTGTTGGCAACAGGCTCCCTGCATCGTGGGACTGAGGAGAGAGAAGCAGAGCTGGCTTGTAAGGTTGGGCACTGCTTCTAGGCTACTGGACACCATTAGCTCCAGAGGGAGTCGGAACACAGGCCTCACCTGGGGTTCGTCCCGGAGCCGCGCCGCCGTCCTCCTCACAGATGCCGAAGATAGAAGTCGGGTGAGTATTGAGGAAAAGACTTCAGGCGGCAGAAGATATCAGATCTTCACGAGGTAAGCGCGCAGCGGTAAGCTGCGCCCCGTTGCTCCCAGTCACACACACACAAGAGGCACTGTAGGGTGCAGAGCGCAGGGGGGGGGGCGCCCTGGGCAGCAATAAACCTCAATTTGGGCATAAATATGTTGGATTAGGCTGTGGGACAGTAAATCCACGGACCCCCGCCATTTTCTCACAATATCATGAGGGGACCGAAGCCCACCGTCGGGTGGGCGGGGCTTGATCCTCGGCACTAACCAGCGCCATTTTCTCCACAGAGGCTGCATGAGAAAACGCTGGCTCCCTGGTCTCTCCCCTGCTGAACTTCACAGGCTGGAAAAAAGAGGAGGGGGGCACATTAGCGACGCAGTGAGTGGGAATTGGCTTATTATATATAAAAAAGCGCTATCTGGACATATTTTTTCCAGTGTTTTTAGTTTTTAAGCGCTGGTGTGTGCTGGCATACTCTCTCTCTGTCTCTCCTTAGGACCTGGTTGGGCTTTTGTCCCCTTATAGGTTAATCCCTGTGTGTGTGGGGTGTCGGTACGTGTGTGTCGACATGTCTGAGGCGGAAGGCTTCTCCAAGGAGGAGGTAGAGCAAATGAGTGGTGTGTCCCCGTCGCTGGTGCCGACTCAGGATTGGATGAGCATGTGGCATAGGTTAAATGCAAGTGTGACATCTTTACATGAGAGGCTTGATAAGGCTGAATTAAGGGGAACATCAGGGGGTCAATCCTCGGATTGGACCGATTCACAGGGCCCGTCGGGGTCTCAAAAACGTCCCTTAGCACAAGACACTACTACCGACACGGACTCTGATTCCAGTGTCGATTATGACGAAGTAAAATTGCACCCTAGGGTGACTAAAACCATTCAGTGTATGATTGGGGCAATTAGGGATGTCTTGCATATTGTGGATGAAAACCCTGGCTCCCTGGTCTCTCCCCTGCTAAGCTTCACAGGCTGGAAAAAAGAGGAGGGGGGCACATTGGCGACGCAGTGAGTGGAGATTAACATTATAAATATATAAAAGCGCTATCTGGTCATATATTCCAGTGTTTGGGCGCTGGGTGTGTGCTGGCATTCTCTCTCTCTGTCTCCCCTAAGGGCCTGGTTGGGGTTTTGTCCCCTTATAGGTAACTCCCTGTGTGTGTGTGGTGTCGGTAAGTGTGTGTCGACATGTCTGGAGCGGAAGGCTTCTCCAAGGAGGAGGTGGAGCAAATGAGTGGTGTGTCCCCGTCGCTGGTGCCGACTCAGGATTGGATGAGCATGTGGCATAGGTTAAATGCAAGTGTGACATCTTTACATGAGAGGCTTGATAAGGCTGAATTAAGGGGAACATCAGGGGGTCAATCCTCGGATTGGACCGATTCACAGGGCCCGTCGGGGTCTCAAAAACGTCCCTTAGCACAAGACACTACTACCGACACGGACTCTGATTCCAGTGTCAAAGTCAGAAAAATATCTCTATGCACACTACCATATTTGCACCTCACACAGGTCCGTGCTGCGCATGCGTACGCTCTCCCGTACGTGCGCATACTCACAGTCGCGGGCACCCGCAGGCGCATGGTATGCGTATTTACGGTAGAGTTTATGCGATCGTAGCGTGCGACTCAATCATTACATATTTTCACTATATAATGTATTTTGTAGATCATGGTCCCTTTGATAGATTCTGCAAGTTTGGTTAATATAGAATGTTCATGAACAGAGAAATCCCTCTTTGTTTGATACGAAGGGTCAGACAGGAGTAATACAGTGGTGTTTAGTATCCATCGGAAGGATATTTAATTAGAAATATTCCGGTGTTGGTTTGAAGCAGATCAATCGCTCGTGCGAATAGTTATGGACATAAGAAGTTTATGAACATTTACTTTATTTGCACTTTATTACCCATGCGGCGGGAAACCCAGTTTCCCTCCCACCTGAGCTGTTGGAAATAGTCACAGCCCACCTGTATGAATCAACCTATGACCTTTTGTTATAATGCGAAGCCGAATTCCTGTGTCCAATGAACAATAAGATTGTAGGGACCATTGAATTGCATTGTGTGTGGGGCATAAATAGGCAGGCCGACCATATCCAGTTGACTCTCTTCAACGGTTCTCATTGCTGATAATCGGGAGCTGGATATCGAGGCGCATGCGATCGTTTCCCCTTGTGCGTAAGTTTTCTCCGCAGTCATATTGTCTTGATGTTATTATGAGCCATCTCTCTCTCTCTCCTCTCTTTTTCCCTTATTTTCCCTTGATTGTATTGTATTGTATTGTATGGTATTTCCTGTGTAATTATCTGGTTAGTTAGTCTATGTTATATTGTAGTGTATGCTTTGTACTGTGATTCTTTTGCAAGTATAATAGTCATAATACATATAATAGGTTTTGGACCCTAAGCCCAGGTATCTGTGTATTTTTTATAGTGTTAAGTATTCCCTGAGCGTCGGTGACGCCCAAGCAGCTTTGTAGTTAATCAGGTTACACCAGGTTGCATTTACACTCTATCACCACATTAAGGTTTACTGTATATTTCGCTGTTAATGGTATAGATATAAAGGTTTAACGTTATAAGCGTCTGCACCGCTGGTGATCTCCTCGTGGTCCCGAGCGTCCGCTACGCTATAGCGAATCATTACGTTAGTCGGCAGCCAATAGCGTGCCTGCCGGTGATCTCTGGGCCGTAAGCGAACGTGACGCTTGAGCGTCTCGACTACGGTTGAGCGATCGTTACGCAACTTGCGTACCCTTACGGTACTTCTTACGTAGATAGCGTACAGTGTTCTTAGACCTCTTAAAGTGTTTTATATACGATAAATATTTAGCTTTATCAATTGGGGGCCGTCCAGTCCTTCACATATCTGCACTAGGTAATATCAGCAGACATTATCCATCAGCAAAGGGCGGGAGGTTGTATCCCTCGTAGTGCTGACGGGATAAGCGTCTGCTTCGCTTAGGTAAAGGGTGCTGAAGGAATCCGGGAACCGGAGGTAAGAGCAAAACGCTAGTGTCTTTTAAAACTGTTTATTTTTCTGTCTTGCACGCACACATATATATCTGCATTTCCTTTTCATTTGTGTATTTTCGTATGTCACTCTCCTGTTTGCCAGTTTATAGTTGATAAACGTGCTGAGAGAGATTTGCCGCTATTTCAATAGTTTGAGTAAAGGTAATATAGTTAAAGTGTAGACAAACACACAGTTTTTGCCTGGGAGATAAGGCGAAGTCAGTGTGGTGTGTGGTAGATGATCAAGGATCATCTACATTGATAAAAGTATAAATTGTGTTACGGTGGATCTTTGCTTTGCGTACACGTGTCTCTAACAAAGACTTGCGTACGCAATCCAAAGGCCGACGCACGCAGCGTATATTACGCAACGGAGCGTCTGGGTACGCCCACGTAACTCAAACAACAGGCGATAAGTAGCGCAACGCGGTAAATAACGCAAAGCGATAAATAGCACAAATTGATTTCAGCTTTCCAAAACTTAGTTTAAATACCTTACTTTACTGCAACACCTCTGGGGAGAGCTATCAGACTACGGGAAATGATTTTTTTTCTGATCAGAAAACTATAAGAATGATAGTGGGTTGAAAACGGTATGAGTGTATTGAATCCCGCTTTGTGGACTTTGTGATCTATGTGATAAAACGGTATTGAATCCCGCTTTGTGGACTTTGTGATCTGTGTGATCTATGAGCACGGCCTGAAGTGAAAACGTGCAACAGAGTGTGATAAAGTTTTTGTTGTATTACGCTCTGGCCAATGATCCTACCATTTATGGGCAACAAGTGTCTATAAGTGGTACGATTGGACCGCACGGTTGTATGTGTGACCAATAACGCAACGTGATATGAGGTCGTATATCCATGCGTAAATCTTGCCCTCATACGTGTTGTAGGGAGCACATGCAAGCGTGATTTGTGTAAAGAAAAAGGAAGGGAATTTTCTCAGGAAAATCTCTAAAGATAGGGCCTGCAAC
Source organism: Pseudophryne corroboree (assembly GCF_028390025.1). Classification (NCBI taxonomy): domain Eukaryota; kingdom Metazoa; phylum Chordata; class Amphibia; order Anura; family Myobatrachidae; genus Pseudophryne; species Pseudophryne corroboree. The sequence continues at coordinate 322,565,736 of NC_086447.1, read as the reverse complement.
GGCTACACGTGTCTGCTAGAAGGCGGACCGGAGATACCCGGAGCAGAAGAAGTTCAGTGGAAGAGCTTTAAGGATTTCCAACGAAGTTCTGTGTTTGGTGCATTTTAGGAAGTTTTTCTGTGTTAGAAAGGTCCACAATGGCAGCCAAGTGCACAATACAGAGACGGTCGGAGGTCAGGATTCAGACTCCAGAGGCTTGCAGACCCCGAGGGTCTGCTCGGTTAGTAATGTGGAGGAGGTATGGTCCCCACACTGAGACCTTTTGTGATGAATGGACACGAATGACTGCGGGGGATAAGGCACCATTTCCCGGGATAGGTAGTTTTGACTTAGAGGTGTTGCATAATTTAAGGCGGAGGATCGGTCTCATAAAATCCTGGAAACAACGAGTTAAAAATGATGATTGTTTGCAGATATGGCTACAGGAAAGTGACATGCAGAGAAATGTAACTTACATACCTAACTTTCATCTTGAGAGGAGAGACATGGCAATGGAGGGGATTATGGTTGCGGAGAAAAGCACAAGGGTGAACAATAAAAACGCTCTTAGCAACTGTAGTATAGATGATAAGAATAAGTGTAATAAATGTAACAATGCTAATTGTAATACTGTTGAATGTACAACTATTAACCCATGCAAGTCGCACCCCATGTTAAACTTTCCTCAGGAACACCAACAAGAAAGTGAACCCAGAACAATGTCGGCACCTCTTCCAGAAGCCATCACACAAGACATCCAGGTGGACGCGACCCAATCGGTAAAGACTGTAATCAAACCCCCTAATGGAGGGTCAGGTGAGGTCGTGTCCACAGGTACGTATGGTATTATACATTACGCACAAACAAATGTACCTCATATTGTAGAATCAATTCAGGATGACGTTACTGGACTTAATCCTGTCAGGGTAATTGCAGTACCAAATGGGAAAACTGACTCTTCAGGAGTCACCCCCGTCAGGAACATCGCCATGTACTGCCCCTTTTCCCGAACAGAATTAAGAACAATTCTGTCTGAATTTCCTGATCCCAGGAAAGACTTAGTTGCTTGTCAAAGATACATTAGAGTGCTAGGACACACTGCAGAGCCAAATAACAAAGATTGGAGGACAGTTTTGAGGGCATGTTTACCCCCCGATGTTGATTCATTGAAATTTATCGCTGATTGTAAGCTAGATGAGGAAGTGCCACTAACAAACGAGTATAACCAAGATAATGTAAAAAGAATCAATCTACAGTTGAAAGAATATTTTCCCACAGTAGTAAAATGGAATAAAATCTTTACAATAAAACAAAAAGAAGGTGAATCCGCATCAGAGTATTTTCACCGGGCTCTGCAGGATATGGCTAGGTACACTGGTATAGATGACATTGAAACTAATGTACACCACAGAGAGGTAGCTGTGTCCGTATTAATGAACAACTTAAAAGACACACTAAAAATTAGGGTACAAACTTCCATACCACATTGGAGAGGTATCTCGGTGGCGGCATTAAGAGAGTCCGCTATCGAGCATGACCGAAATATCCAAAGAACCAGGGAAGCGCAGGGAGAGCGGTTGATGGCACTGAACATCCAAGCACTAGAGGATGCATCAAGTCGACCGGAATCCCAGGCCCCTAGCACATGGAGAAAGCCAAGGATTTGTTATCATTGTAGAAGAGAAGGGCATTATGCCAGCAACTGTAATAACCCACATAAAGTCAGACCCCCTAGACCAAGAAATTAGCAAAATTATAACACACACCATTATAATCAGAGATCAGACAGGAAGAATTTTGGCCCACACCCATGAGATATAGTCAGGAAAGGTGATTATTAGGACTGATGGTAAGCCTGAGGTAACGGTTAATAAATTGGGAGGTCATTCACTAAAGACACAGGAATGACCGGGTGAAAAGTTGTAAATGTATCTGTGAAATGTTTCTTTTTCTATCCCCATCTCTGACGATTATTGGTAAGAATTCAAACATTGCATATCCGCTTGGTCCTTGCAGAAGTCTACCAAACCCCAGCATGACCTATCCGCCACAATGTATTCTGGCCAGATACAGACAGTGGAATATGGAGGTGCTGGTGGGGAGGGACTGCTCAAGGAAACCATTAGACACGTAGATATGACAGCCTGATAAATCTGACAATGTTTTCTTAATGCTGACCATGTTTTAAAATGTTTGAAAAAAAATGTTTAATTTCTCTTTTCCTATTGGTGTTTATTGTTGAGTTATGTAATATGTATATATGCACATGAATTGTTCTCTATCTCTTTTTTTTTTTTTTTTTTTTGTTTTCTCTCTCTTCTCACTCATGTTTTCATGGTTTAAAGATGGTATGTCACCCCTCAGTTGGACCAATGGTAATGCCAGATTTTTTGCTCCTTACAGAAAGATCGCTGGTTAGGAAGGAATATTGCATCACCAGAATGTTCATTTGGAAGACTGAAGAGACAGCACCTTTTGAGAGGACAGCAGAACAAGAAGAACAACAAGACGAGAGAACTTATTATCGTAACAAGTTCTCTCCCCCACAAACTGTTTTCTTATACCCCCTTTACAAATTTCTTCTTTTCTCCTCCTGTAAGATGGACTTGCCCCAAGAGACTGTGATATGGATTTTCATGTTGACCCTGATGTTGACCAGAGCAGTCTGTTTCGGTGAGAGTACCAGTGAGGTCGAGAAAGGATCCAGAAAGGTTCTGATGACTGAGACGGAGGTGTAAATTTCCAATAGCAACCCAATCACCAAGCAAAGGCGAGTACCGGAAACGATCCAGCAGCCATGTTATCTGTAAACATTTTTCTTTTAAGGATTGTTGGCTGAAGAAAACTGTATCTGTAGGCTCTGTAACAATGTCATTGAGGATGGGTGCATTAAGAAATGCCAATCCAGTTTTAATATCCATATGGACCGGCATCCATTGAGTAACTATCACTCCTTAGTGGGTAGTGTGTTAAACAAAACAGATTGTTGGGTATGCTCTCAAGTACCTCAGGGTCATAGCAAATCAGGGCTAGTACCATTTCCTTTAACGTTAGGGGAGGTACTTGAGTTAAGTGGTGGGAGACCGGTGGACAGGGGGTTTAACATCTCCAGTCCTCCTAGTTTAAAGCTCCACCAATACCACGTGGATAGGTCCCTATTATGTTTCAACATCTCCAATCCCCGAAAGCCAGGAAATTGGGAAGTGTCATGGAGCAACCAAACCATGACCTTTTCGCACAGAGCAGATAGAATGCCTACAGATACAGAGCTTGTACGCCACATAGCCAGTAGAGGAAAATCTTTCCGGTATAGGTACACCTTAGGAAATAGAATTACGAGAGTTGGAGAAGTATCACCAGGATACTGTGCACATATCGTACAACCTGATACGTGTACTAAGCAGATGGAAGAATTAGGGTTAGGAGATTTCACATGGAAGGTGTGTAATATGGTTATGTCCTACTCCGTCCCATATGTTCTCCCCGATGATGCATATTTCATATGCGGGAGAAAGGCGTACAAGTGGCTTGCCCCAAACTCTGAAGGATTGTGTTATATTGGAAAAGTACTGCCTGAAGTAATGACTGTATCACATGACAAAATGAAAGAAATACACCGTGGTGCCCAAGCTCCTTATACTCACACCCATTACGAGCACGTTGTTAAAAGGCACCTGATAGAGAAGACAGAGCATCCGGCCTCTAATCTGATAAGTGAATCCACCGGGATTCAATTCTTAATCGCGTTAGATTTCACCCGCACCGCTAGAGGAGTGCTGAATTATAAATACATATCGGCGCTCGCAAATTTGTTAGATAATATCACTGAAATGTATGATGACACGTTTAGGTATACTGGAAGAGAACTTCAGGCTTACAAAACAGAACTGGTACAGCATAGAATGGTTCTCAATTACCTCACAGCAGTGACAGGCGGATATTGTGTCACACTGGCAACACAATACGGCGTGAAATGTTGCACATATATTACGAATAGCACCGAGGACCCGGTCGAGGTCATAGACCAAAAGATGGACGATATTCTCCAATTGAAGTGGGAATTTCGCAGGAGACACAATCTCACTCTTGCTGCTGTAGGTAATGAGCTGACTGGTTGGGTGTCATGGTTGAACCCGCGAAATTGGTTTTCTGGTTTAGGAGACTGGGCTCAAGGAGTCATAATGGATGTTGGGAAGTTTCTCCTATGTATCTTAGGTGTTGTCATATCGATTGGATTGATATTTAGATGCGGTCAGGCTTTAATGAAGTGCAATCATCGTACTAGGGTAATGAGTTTAAGGAGTGAGGAAACTGTAATTAACCTGGACTTGATTATGACCCAAATGTAGAAACAATGATGTGATGAAAATGCGATTTCTACGGTCCGTTTCTTTCACCTGTTTTTCTGTTTTTCTCCAAGATAAAAAGACCCCCTTGGACGAGGAAGTTGACAAGACACTATACAGGCAACGGATTGACCAAAGAAGAAGTTTTGACCACTTTTAGATACGGACATTTGATGAACTTTGCCATGGATCCCCAGTTTCCCTAGAATTCTTAAACTCACGCTAGCCCAACATTTTTGTAAATCTATTGGCATTGACAAAGCTTTTTGCTCGCACCTAATGGGCAAAACAGCGCAAAGAAGACGACTTTCAACTGATACCGAACAAAACCTCAATCGACGACTGTACATTTACCTGACATAGAATACCACCGCATTTACCGTAATTATGTCTTTTCTTCATTTCTACAACCCACAGGTAATGACACACATAGTCGATAGGGAATACAGGCACAGATATCAGCAATCACATATCTCCCCCATTCATGTATCATCAACTAAAATGTGCTTCCCCATTTTGTTACAACCAAAACCGAAAAGAGCTCGGTAAAGTTTGACAGCCCATCCACAGACCCGTACCACGGGATAAGAAGGAACTCAAATGTATACTTCGCAATACCTCGAAGCTTGATTTACAACACGTACGGAACGATGATACATGACCCCCCAAACATGGATTCATACACACATGCTTCTGCTATCTCACTAGGTCATACCCTTTTCCTACCATCTCCTCTCCTCCCTTACCCAACCATGTAAATGTATTAACCCCTAACATATATTTTTCTCCTTTTGAAATGTTTTCAGGAAGTGGCAGTTATTGTTGACTGCCAAAGGGTGGACTGTCAAAGTCAGAAAAATATCTCTATGCACACTACCATATTTGCACCTCACACAGGTCCGTGCTGCGCATGCGTACGCTCTCCCGTACGTGCGCATACTCACAGTCGCGGGCACCCGCAGGCGCATGGTATGCGTATTTACGGTAGAGTTTATGCGATCGTAGCGTGCGACTCAATCATTACATATTTTCACTATATAATGTATTTTGTAGATCATGGTCCCTTTGATAGATTCTGCAAGTTTGGTTAATATAGAATGTTCATGAACAGAGAAATCCCTCTTTGTTTGATACGAAGGGTCAGACAGGAGTAATACAGTGGTGTTTAGTATCCATCGGAAGGATATTTAATTAGAAATATTCCGGTGTTGGTTTGAAGCAGATCAATCGCTCGTGCGAATAGTTATGGACATAAGAAGTTTATGAACATTTACTTTATTTGCACTTTATTACCCATGCGGCGGGAAACCCAGTTTCCCTCCCACCTGAGCTGTTGGAAATAGTCACAGCCCACCTGTATGAATCAACCTATGACCTTTTGTTATAATGCGAAGCCGAATTCCTGTGTCCAATGAACAATAAGATTGTAGAGACCATTGAATTGCATTGTGTGTGGGGCATAAATAGGCAGGCCGACCATATCCAGTTGACTCTCTTCAACGGTTCTCATTGCTGATAATCGGGAGCTGGATATCGAGGCGCATGCGATCGTTTCCCCTTGTGCGTAAGTTTTCTCCGCAGTCATATTGTCTTGATGTTATTATGAGCCATCTCTCTCTCCTCTCTTTTTCCCTTATTTTCCCTTGATTGTATTGTATTGTATTGTATGGTATTTCCTGTGTAATTATCTGGTTAGTTAGTCTATGTTATATTGTAGTGTATGCTTTGTACTGTGATTCTTTTGCAAGTATAATAGTCATAATACATATAATAGGTTTTGGACCCTAAGCCCAGGTATCTGTGTATTTCTTATAGTGTTAAGTATTCCCTGAGCGTCGGTGACGCCCAAGCAGCTTTGTAGTTAATCAGGTTACACCAGGTTGCATTTACACTCTATCACCACATTAAGGTTTACTGTATATTTCGCTGTTAATGGTATAGATATAAAGGTTTAACGTTATAAGCGTCTGCACCGCTGGTGATCTCCTCGTGGTCCCGAGCGTCCGCTACGCTATAGCGAATCATTACGTTAGTCGGCAGCCAATAGCGTGCCTGCCGGTGATCTCTGGGCCGTAAGCGAACGTGACGCTTGAGCGTCTCGACTACGGTTGAGCGATCGTTACGCAACTTGCGTACCCTTACGGTACTTCTTACGTAGATAGCGTACAGTGTTCTTAGACCTCTTAAAGTGTTTTATATACGATAAATATTTAGCTTTATCACCAGTGTCGATTATGACGAAGTAAAATTGCACCCTAGGGTGACTAAAACCATTCAGTGTATGATTGTGGCAATTAGGGATGTCTTGCATATTGTGGATGAAAACCCTGGCTCCCTGGTCTCTCCCCTGCTAAGCTTCACAGGCTGGAAAAAAGAGGAGGGGGGCACATTGGCGACGCAGTGAGTGGAGATTAACATTATAAATATATAAAAGCGCTATCTGGTCATATATTCCAGTGTTTGGGCGCTGGGTGTGTGCTGGCATTCTCTCTCTCTGTCTCCCCTAAGGGCCTGGTTGGGGTTTTTTCCCCTTATAGGTTACTCCCTGTGTGTGTGGGGTGTCGGTAAGTGTGTGTCGACATGTCTGGAGCGGAAGGCTTCTCCAAGGAGGAGGTGGAGCAAATGAGTGGTGTGTCCCCGTCGCTGGTGCCGACTCAGGATTGGATGAGCATGTGGCATAGGTTAAATGCAAGTGTGACATCTTTACATGAGAGGCTTGATAAGGCTGAATTAAGGGGAACATCAGGGGGTCAATCCTCGGATTGGACCGATTCACAGGGCCCGTCGGGGTCTCAAAAACGTCCCTTAGCACAAGACACTACTACCGACACGGACTCTGATTCCAGTGTCGATTATGACGAAGTAAAATTGCACCCTAGGGTGACTAAAACCATTCAGTGTATGATTGTGGCAATTAGGGATGTCTTGCATATTGTGGATGAACCCTCGGTCCCCGACACAAGGGTACACATGTTTAAGGAAAAGAAACAGATTATAAATTTTCCCACATCTCATGAATTAAATGAATTCTTTATAAAAGCTTGGGAGACTCCGGAGAAGAGGCCGCAGATCCCCAAAAGAATTTATATGGCATACCCCTTCCCTAAACAGGACAGGGAGAGTTGGGAATCACCTCCCACTGTGGACAAGGCCCTGACGCGCTTGTCCAAGAAGGTGGCGCTACCGTCTCCTGACACAGCTGCCCTTAAGGACCCTGCAGATCGCAGGCAAGAAACTACCTTAAAGGGTATTTATTCTCATACGGGTGCTGTACTACGACCGACGATTGCGTCGGCATGGGTGTGTAGCGCAGTTGCAGCTTGGGCAGATGAGCTGACAGATAATTTTGATAGTATGGATAAGGATACTATATTCTTAACTATAGCCCATATAAAAGACGCAGTCTTATTTATGAGGGATGCTCATAGAGACATTGGATTGCTGGCCTCTAGGGCCAATGCCATGTCCATCTCAGTGAGACGATCCTTATGGACTCGCCAATGGACGGGTGATGCGGATTCCAAAAAGCATATGGAAGTACTACCCTATAAGGGTGATGTATTGTTTGGGGATGGGCTGACGGACCTGGTTTCCACAACTACAGCAGGTAAATCAAATTTTTTACCATATATTCCCCAACAGCAAAAGAAAATGCCACCCTACCAGATGCAGTCCTTTCGGTCGCACAAGTCCAGAAGAGGTCGGGGATCCTCCTTCCTTGCCAGAGGTAAGGGCAGAGGCAAGAGAGCACCTGCTTCGGCAGGCGCCCAGGAACAAAAGTCCTCCCCGGCTACTCCAAAACCCACAGCATGACGCCGGGACTCCCCTGAGGGAGTCCGCACCGGTGGGCGCACGTCTTCGACTTTTCAGCCAGGTCTGGGTCAGCTCAGACCTGAATCCCTGGGTGTTAGAAATAGTTTCCCAGGGTTACAAACTGGAATTCAAAGAGGTGCCCCCGCGCCGATTTTTCAAGTCGGCCCTACCAGTTTCCACGTCGGAACGGGATGTAGTGTTAGCTGCAATTCAAACGCTGTGTATACAGCAAGTGATAATCAGGGTTCCCATGAACCAGCAGAGAAGAGGTTATTACTCAACCCTCTTTGTGGTCCCGAAACCGGACGGTACGGTCAGACCTATCTTTAATCTGAAATCCCTAAACCTGTACATAAAAAGATTCAAATTCAAAATGGAATCGCTCAGAGCGATAATAGCCAATATGGAGGAGGGGGAGTTTATGGTGTCTCTGGACATAAAGGATGCGTACCTTCATGTCCCCATATATGCCTCCCATCAAGAATTCCTGAGATTCGCTGTACAGGATTGTCATTACCAATTTCAGACGTTGCCGTTTGGACTTTCCACGGCCCCGAGGATTTTCACCAAGATAATGGTCCCATCTACACTTACATCGAAAAATAACTCTGTCCCCAGGGGCCAGGGTATCTCTCCTGTGGTGGTTGCAAAGTGCTCACCTACTGGAGGTTCGCAGATTCGGAATTCAGGATTGGATCCTGGTTACCACGGACACGAGCCTCCGAGGATGGGGAGCAGTCACACAAGGAAGAAATTTTCAGGGACTTTGTTCAGACCAGGAGTCATGTCTACACATCAATGTGTTGGAACTCAGGGCCATATACAACGGCCTTCGACAAGCGGAGAGTCTTCTTCGAAACCTACTGGTTCTGATTCAGTCAGACAATGTCACAGCAGTGGCTCATGTGAACCGCCAAGGCGGGACAAGAAGCAGAGTCGCGATGGCGGAAGCCACCAGGATTCTTCGCTGGGCGGAAAATCACGTGAGCGCTCTGTCGGCTGTCTTCATTCCGGGAGTGGACAACTGGGAAGCAGACTTCCTCAGCAGACACCATCTCCATCCAGGAGAGTGGGGACTTCATCAAGAAGTCTTTGCAGCCATAATACGTCTTTGGGGAACTCCTCAAATAGACATGATGGCGTCACGCCTCAACAAAAAACTTCGGAGGTATTGTGCCAGGACCCTCAGGCAGTAGCAGTAGATGCTCTGATAACACCGTGGGTGTTCAAGTTGGTCTACGTGTTTCCTCCTCTTCCTCTCATCACAAAAGTGTTGAGGATCATAAGACGAAGAAGAGTACAGACGATACTCGTTGTCCCAGACTGGCCTCGAAGGGCCTGGTACTCAGATCTACAAGAGATGCTCACGGGAGATCCCTGGCCTCTTCCGCTGAGGGAAGACCTGTTGCAACAGGGGCCCTGTGTATTTCAAGACTTACCGCGGTTACGTTTGACGGCATGGCGGTTGAACGCCGAATCCTAGCAAAAAAGGGGATTCCGGAAGAGGTCATCCCTACTTTAATAAAGGCTAGGAAGGAGGTGACGGTTAAGCATTATCACCGTATCTGGCGAAAGTATGTGTCTTGGTGTGAGACCAAGAATGCACCTACGGAAGATTTTCATCTGCGTCGTTTTCTCCACTTCCTACAGACAGGAGTGGATATGGGCCTGAAATTAGGCTCTGTTAAGGTTCAGATTTCGGCCCTCTCGATTTTCTTTCAGAAGGAATTGGCTTCTCTTCCAGAAGTCCAGACGTTTGTGAAGGGAGTGCTGCACATCCAGCCCCCTTTTGTGCCTCCAGTGGCACCATGGGACCTCAACGTGGTGTTGCAGTTCCTAAAATCACACTGGTTTGAACCGCTTAACAAGGTTGAGTTGAAATTTCTTACTTGGAAGGTGGTCATGTTGTTGGCCTTGGCATCGGCAAGGCGAGTATCAGAATTGGCGGCTTTGTCACACAAAAGCCCCTACTTGATTTTTCATGTAGATCGAGCTGAATTGAGGACACGTCCGCAATTTTTGCCTAAGGTGGTTTCTTCATTCCATGTGAATCAACCTATTGTGGTGCCTGTGGCTACAAGTGACCTGGAAGATTCCAGATCCCTGGACGTAGTCAGGGCCTTAAAGATTTATGTAGCCAGGACGGCTAGAATTAGGAAAACAGAGGCCCTGTTTGTCCTGTATGTGGCCAATAAGATTGGCGCACCTGCTCCGAAGCAGACTATTGCTCGCTGGATCTGTAATACGATTCAGCAGGCTCACTCTACGGCTGGATTGCCGGTGCCAAATTCGGTTAAGGCCCATTCCACTAGGAAGGTGGGCTCATCTTGGGCGGCTGCCCGAGGCGTCTCGGCATTACAACTTTGCCGAGCGGCGACTTGGTCGGGGTCAAACACTTTTGCTAAATTCTACAAGTTTGATACCCTGACTGATGAGGACCTAGCGTTTGCTCAGTCGGTGCTGCAGAGTCATACGCACTCTCCCGCCCGATTGGATGCTTTGGTATAAACCCCATGGTCCTTACGGAGTCCCCAGCATCCTCTAGGACGTAAGAGAAAATAAGATTTTAAACCTACCGGTAAATCTATTTCTCCTAGTCCGTAGAGGATGCTGGGCGCCCGTCCCAGTGCGGAAACTCTGCAAGACTTGTATATAGTTGTTGATTACATAAGGGTTATGTTACAGTTGGAATCGGTCTTGGACCGTTGCTGTTTTTTGTTCATACAGTTAACTGGTTATGTATGATCCAGGTTACATGGTATGATTGGTGTGGGCTGGTATGAATCTTGCCCTTGGATTTCTAAATCCTGCCTTGTAGTGTCCATCTCCTCTGGGCACAGATCTCTAACTGAGGTCTGGAGGAGGGGCATAGAGGGAGGAGCCAGTGCACACCCATAGTCAAAGTTCTTTTAGGTGCCCTATCTCCTGCGGAGCCCGTCTATACCCCCATGGTCCTTACGGAGTCCCCAGCATCCTCTACGGACTAGGAGAAATAGATTTACCGGTAGGTTTAAAATCTTATTTTTGTGGGAGTACCGAGGCCAGGGTCTCTGTCTTGCAATGGAGATTTCTGGCCTCAGTAAAGGCGCTGCGGTGGCCAGCCTGCGTAATCTCATCAGTTACTCAGCTGGACGATGGTATCACAGGTGATTCGATGCTGTCTCCTCAGACAAAGCACACGCATGCAGGAGGGGCCTATTTTTACCAGACGCCTCCTGCAGCATTACCATATCTGAGCATCACTGCTGCTTCCAAGGAAGCAGAAGCCGTGCTTTATACAACTGAACCTGAATCACCCCCATAATGCGCTGACATGAACTTGTTCAGCACCGATGTCCCTGTAAGTTATTTTTAAATATAGTATACTATAGTCTCATAAGTCTTTATCCATAGAACTCACAGAGTTAGACATGCCCATCATAATTCATCTAGTGTCACTTAGCGAAACGTTTGCTCTGACTGAGCAGACCAATGTCTCCTATATGAGGAGAGTGGTCAGGATTGCCTACCCTTGTAAGCCAGTGTTGCAATGTTGTATGACAAATTTCACAATACCTCCTGCTTGATCTTTATACAACGCTCATATGAGTGCAAGGTTCATTAACACTAATCATTATGATTAGAGGGAAGCCCTTGTGGAGAAAGAGCAAAGTGCTTCCACGGTCGGGCGGTCGGGATCCCAGCAGTCAGAATACCGACGCCGGGATCCTGACCACCAAGAATGCCGACAGCTATGCCAAGGCTATTCGCACTCGTGGGTGTCCACGACACCCATAGAGTGGGAACAGAATTTATGGCGAGCGCAGCGATCCACCAAACCCTCAGGGGGGCTTTCTAGCGCTCGCCACGCTGCCGGCATTCTGGCGGCCAGGATTCTGGGGTCAGAATTCTGACCTCCGAGATCCCGACTGCCGAAATTCCATGCTCAACCCGCTTCCACATAGACTCACTTAGAGCCCATTTTGAACACTGTAAATCGGTCGTATGCTGCAAATGTGTATGCTTGTCCGTAGGAAGAATTGTATGCATCTTGCAAAGTGACTACCCCTATGTGTAAGCATGGTTTGCTACTAGTCAGTGAGCACTTTCACCTACCTACAGTAGGATTGTTGTTGCTTATAGCTAATTCTGCATGATTTGCAGTTCCACCAGTATGTCCTCAGCAAACTGTCCCTACATGAGAACACACTGTTATAACTCATTTACTCCTCTTCAATGACACACTGTTTTAGAGGCAAGGCAAGATCTCCTGCCTGTCTCTGACAGTGTATGGCCAGTGAAGTCTGCAAGTTGTTTCAATCACCTGTAAAATATATATATATTGATCCAAATGAAGTTGTGGCAGCTTTCTTTGGATGTATATAATTTACACGGAAATTAAGAAGTGTTAGGAGCTTTTGCATCCAGTGAGGAACAATTTGTATATACACTATACGTAGATTAATGCACAGGCACCACTGCAGTGTTTTGATGAATGGCTCACGTCTATCCTACCTGTTTGTCACATTTTCAAGCTGTATTTCACTGTGAGTAACTGAATGCTTCTGCCTATCTTTTAACCAAGTTGTTCCATTAAAATGTCATTAACTTCAGTTAATTAATTCCACCAATGAAAACATCGGCAGACTATTCACACACTATTAAAATGAGTCAGGCTGAGCCACAGTTCTGAGGGGATACAGTCTCTAGGTCGACAGTAACTAGGTCGACACTATTGGTCGACAGTAACTAGGACGACAGGGTTTCTAGGTCGACATGAGTTTTTCGCAATTTTTTTCTTTATTTTAACCTTTTCATACTTAACGATCCACGTGGACTACGATTGGAACGGTAATCTGTGGCGAGCGAAGTGAGGCACCTTGCCCGAAGCCGCGAGCCATGCGAGGGGACACGGTGCACTAATTGGGGTTCCCGGTCACTCTACGAAGAAAACAACACTAAAAAAACATAAAAAACTCATGTCGACATTTTGACCTGTCGACCTAGACCATGTCGACCTAAAGACCCTGTCGACCTAGTTACTCTCAACCAATAGTAATCGACCTAGACACTGTTGACCTAGTTGCTATCTACCTTCCATACCACACCCGTTCTGAGAGGGTATCTGGAAAACATGCATCACTGGAATCAGTGAGGGCAGGGAAGGATAACACTGCTTTATAAAACTCAGCAGAAATGTTTTTGCTGCCAATAAACAGATGGAAATATTACAGATACAAAGTAACAATCACACATTACATTACCAATCATTTCTATCATTTTTAATTCAGACAGTAACATGGATGAAGTCAAAAAGACAACATCATAGGGAAAATACAAAATGTCATTGCTACTTCCCAAATGTAAAACAGTGCACATTGGGGGTAATTCTGAGTTGATCGCAGCAGGAAATTTTTTAGCAGTTGGGCAAAACCATGTGCACTGCAGGGAGGGCAGATATAACATGTGCAGAAAGAATTAGATTTGGGTGGGTTATTTATTTCTGTGCAGGGTAAATACTGGCTGCTTTATTTTTACACTGCAAATTAGATTGCAGATTGAACACACCCCACCCAAATCTAAAGGGGGGTACTCACGGAGCGATATTCTAAGCAATCTGACTAGATTGCTTAGAATATCGGCATGATCGCTCCGTGTGTAGCCCCCTCAGCGATAGCGATGCGCGGCCCCGCACATCGCTATCGCTGCTGCTAGATTGGCCTGCATGCAGGCCAATCTAGCGGGTCGCTCACTTCACCCGCTGGGTGAAGTGAGCGGCCCCCCCGTCTCCCCCCGCACGCTCAGCACAGATCGCGCTGTGCTGAGCGGCAGGAGAGATGTGTGCTGAGCGGTTCGCTCAGCACACATCTCTCCCAAATCGGCCCGTGGGTACTGGCCTTAACTCTCTCTGCACATGTTATATCTGCCTCCCCTGCAGTGAACATGGTTTTGCTCAACTGCTAAAAAATTTCCTGCTGCGATCAACTTGGAATTACCCCCATTGTGATTAACTACAGATGAGTCAGTAGATGCATATTATATGATGTATGCTGAACTTTTTATTTAGGATGTGTTATGTAAATAATAATCATGTTGATACTGCTGCTGTTCTAGAGAAACCTGGACAACATAAGTTCTAAAATGTCTGGCCAAACGGGACAGATCAGGCTTTTCTACACCCAGCATGAGATTATATGGAGCTTGTTCAGTGGTGCAAGTAGAAAAAATGTCCTATAGGTACTGTGTGCGCCTGCCTAAGGCACGCACGCCAAAAAAATGGGTGTGGCCAAATGCCACATGGGACGTGGTCAATGAAAATGGGGGCATGATACACCTTTGGGGGGAGGGGCAGATACACATATGACCCCAATAGTGCCAGATAAACGTTGCCCCACAGTGCCAGATATACATTGCCCAATAGTGCCAGATACACATTGCCTCACTGTGCCAGATACACAAATGCCCCCAGAGTGCCAGACATACATTGCCTCACAGTGCCAGATACACATTGCCCCACAGTGCCAGATACACAAATGCCCCCACTGTGTCAGATATACATTGCCCCCCCAGTGCCAGATACAGAAATGCCCCCACAGTGCCAGGCATGCCCCCAGTGCCAGATACAGAAATGCCCCCAGTGCCAGATACACATGTCCCCCCAGTGTCAGATATGCCCTCAGTGTCAGATATGCCCCCAGTGCCAGATACACATGTCCCCGCAGTGCCAGATATGGCCACAGTGCCAGATACACATGTCCCCCCAGTGCCAGATATGCCCCCACTGCCAGATACACATGTCCCCCCAGTGCCAGATATGTCCTCAGTGTCAGATATGCCCCCAGTGCCAGATACACATGTCCCCCGCAGTGCCAGATATGCCCACAGTGCCAGATACCCATGTCCCCCCAGTGCCAGATATGCCCTCAGTACCAGGTATACATGCCCCCCCCCATGTTCCCCTGCTGCTCACCATTGCTGCTGCTGTCCTGTGTATGTGTGAGGGGAGGAGAGTGCAGCGTGCACCTCTCCTGCCCCTCAGTCTCGCCGGCGGTGCGGGTGTCTTCCTTCAATTCAGTGCCGATCCGTGAGCCAATCAAAGCTCGCGGTCCCTCCGTGAGCTCTGATTGGCTCACAGGCTGGCGCTGAATTGAAGGAAGACGCTAAGCGTCTAGTTCCCTTCGTGGAGAGGACCTTTGCTGTGCGGTGCTTGATGACGTCAACGCGCACCGCACATCATTACAGTGAAGGTCCTCTCCAGGAAGGGAAACTAGACGCGTAGAGGGCAGCCCACGAAGGGAATCTAGACGCGTAGCGGATCTTGCCATGGTGCGGCGCCCTCCAGAAGGCGACGCCCCGGGCAAAAGTCCTGCTTGACCGTGGCAAGATCCGCTACTGTGTGTAATTAATAATTCTGGATGCAGATAGCTGCAAAGGACTGTCTGGTCTCCATACAGTGATGTTCTGTGTTCCTTTGCTGGTGGCAATTACCGGGTTTGTCATTAACCACACGTGCTGAGGTACCCATAAGTCACCGGTGGAGATTTTCAGATTGCGGTATCTGGAAAATCCGCCGTCCGGTCGTGACACTGCAGCTCATCATAATTTATCTGTATGGTGCAGTGAGGTCAATGTCTTGCCGTCAGCTCCCCCAACCATACACTATGCTGCGGCACGCAGCCCACGATGTGAACGCATCGCGTGCAAAGACGGAAAAGGACAAATCTGTATATATATATATATATATATACACTTTATATAAATAATAATTTTTTCACTGAGAATTTGGAAAGCTTTGACTATAAAAATAATTAGAATAATACAGACATGATATTTAAAGTTATAAATATCTTACATAGAAACATAGAATTTGACGGCAGATAAGAACCACTTGGCCCATCTAGTCTGCCCCTTTTTTATCCTTTAGGTCAGGCATGTCCAAACTGTGGCCCTCCAGCTGTTGAGAAACTACACATCCCAGCATGCCCTAACACAGCTTTAGCATTCTCTGACAGCAAAACTGTGTCAGGGCATGCTGGGATATGTAGTTTCACAACAGCTGGAGGGCCGCAGTTTGGACATGCCTGCTTTAGGTAATCTCAACCCTTTTTGAACCTTAATTCTTTGTAAGGATATTCATATCCCAAGCATGTTTAAATTGATCTACAGTCTTAGCCTCTACCACCTCTGATCTTCTTTGTATTACTCTAATAACTTTTATAGTAAAAACTGGAGGATTCTAGAGTATGTCAGGGAAGGCTCTGCCTCTCATGCCCACACGTCACTGCTCGGCAGCACCTGAGAGTCCATTACAAAACACACAAATATAGATGTCTATTTACTAAGACAATGATGGAGATAAAGGCCCTCATTCCGAGTTGTTCGCTCGCTAGCTGCTTTTAACAGCCGTGCAAACGCTAAGCCACCGCCCTCTGGGAGTGTATCTTAGCTTAGCAGAAGTGCGAACGAAAGGATTGCAGCGCTGCTACAAAATAATTTTGTGCAGCTTCAGAGTAGCTCCAGACTAACTCCTAGCTTGCGATCACTGCAGACTATTTAGTTCCTGTTTTGATGTCACGAACACGCCCTGCGTTCGGCCAGCCATGCCTACGTTTCACCAGCCACGCCTGCATTTTTATCTGGCACGCCTGCGTTTTTATCTGCGTTTTTTCACTCATCCCCTGAAAACGGTCAATTGCCACCCAGAAACACCCACTTCCTGTCAATCACTCTGCGGTCAGCAGTGCGACTGAAAAGCTTCGCTAAACCTTGTGTGAAATGACATCGTTCATTGTAAGAGTACGACGCGCGTGCGCATTGCGCCGCATACGCAGAACTGCCGTTTTTTTGCCTGATCACTGCGCTGCGAACGAAAAAGCTAGCAATCAACTCGGAATGACCCCCAAAGTACCAGCCAATTAGCTCCTAACTGACATGTTACAGGCTGGGTTTGAAACATGACAGTTAGGAGCTGATTGGCTGGTACTTTATCTCCATCCACTTTATCTCCGTCCAAGGCTTAGTAAATAGACCCCATAGTCACCTATAGAAAGAAAACAAGTACAGATGAGATAGAAGAAGGAGGTGCAGGCGTGAGATAAAGAGTAGAGAGGGCTCTAATTGTGATAGCCTATAGTCTAAAGAGAGAAGACAATGTTGAGACATAGGGAGATATTGGAACAGATGACCACATGCATCTGCCAAGTGGATTTACAGAGAAACCATACAGCAAATCCTGATAGATATCCCGGAGGAACAATGATGCAATAAAATGAATACTGCTTCAGTGACGTCAATATACTACAAGTATCACAGGGGAAAAAAATAAGATTTTACTTACCGGTAAATCTATTTCTCGTAGTCCGTAGTGGATGCTGGGGACTCCGTAAGGACCATGGGGAATAGACGGGCTCCGCAGGAGACATGGGCACTTTAAAAAAGAACTTAGATTCTGGTTTGCTCTGGCTCCTCCCTCTATGTCCCTCCTCCAGACCTCAGTTAGAGAAACTGTGCCCGGAAGAGCTGACAGTACAAGGAAAGGATTTTGGAAATCCAGGGCAAGGCTCATACCAGCCACACCAATCACACTGTATAACTTGTGATAAACTTACCCAATCAACAGTATGAACAACAACAGAGCATCAGTTCAACCCTGATGCAACTATAACATAGCCCTTATTGCAGCAATAACTATATACAAGTATTGCAGAAGAAGTCCGCACTTGGGACGGGCGCCCAGCATCCACTACGGACTACGAGAAATAGATTTACCGGTAAGTAAAATCTTATTTTCTCTAACGTCCTAGTGGATGCTGGGGACTCCGTAAGTACCATGGGGATTATACCAAAGCTCCCAAACGGGCGGGAGAGTGCGGATGACTCTGCAGCACCGAATGAGCAAACACAAGGTCCTCCTCAGCCAGGGTATCAAACTTGTAGAACTTTGCAAAAGTGTTTGAACCTGACCAAGTAGCCGCTCGGCACAACTGTAATGCCGAGACCCCTCGGGCAGCCGCCCAAGAAGAGCCCACCTTCCTAGTGGAATGGGCCTTAACTGATTTTGGCAGCGGCAATCCAGCCGCAGAATGAGCCTGCTGAATCGTATTACAGATCCAGCTAGCAATAGTTTGCTTTGAAGCAGGGGCACCAAGCTTGTTGGAAGCATACAGGATAAACAAAGATTCTGTTTTCCGGACCCTAGCCGTTCTGGCTACATAAACCTTCAAAGCCCTGACCACATCAAGTAACTCGGAATCCTCCAAGTCAGTAGTAGCCACAGGCACCACAATAGGTTGGTTTATATGAAAGGATGAAACCACTTTTGCCGGAAATTGTGGACGGGTCCGCAATTCTGCTCTATCCGCATGGGAAACCAGATAGGGGGCTTTTATGTGACAAGCCGCTAATTCTGACACACGCCTAGCCGAAGCCAATGCTAGTAGCATGACCACCTTCCGCGTGAGATATTTCAATTCCACCGTTTTGAGTGGTTCAAACCAGTGGGATTTCAGGAAACTCAACACCACGTTAAGATCCCATGGTGCCACCGGGGGCACAAAGGGGGCTGAATACGCAGCACTCCCTTCACAAACGTCTGAACTTCAGGTAGAGAAGCCAACTCTTTTTGAAAGAAAATGGATAGGGACGAAATCTGGACCTTAATGGAACCCAATTTTAGGCCGAAAGTCACTCCTGACTGTAGGAAGTGAAGGAAACGGCCCAGCTGGAATTCCTCCGTAGGGGCATTCCTGGCCTCACACCAAGCAACATATTTTCGCCATATACGGTGATAATGTTGAGCTGTCACGTCCTTCAGCGTAGGAATGACCTCATCTGGAATGCCTTTTTCCGCTAGGATCCAGCGTTCAACCGCCATGCCGTCCAACGCAGCCGCGGTAAGTCTTGGAACAGGCAGGGCCCTTGTTGCAACAAGTCCTGTCTTAGAGGAAGAGGCCACGGGTCCTCTGTGAGCATTTCTTGCAGATCTGGATACCAAGTCCTTCTTGGCCAATCCGGAACAATGAGTATTGTTCTCACTCCTCTTTTTCTTATGGGTATGAGAGGAAGAGGAGAAAATACATAAACCGACTGGAACACCCACAGTGTCACCAGTGCGTCCACAGCTATCGCCTGAGGGTCTCATGACCTGGCGCAATACCTCTGTAGCTTTTTGTTGAGGCGGGATGCCATCATGTCCACCTGTGGCAGTTCCCACCGACTTGCAATCTGCGCAAAGACTTCTTGATGTCCCCACTCTCCCGGGTGGAGGTCGTGCCTGCTGAGGAAGTCTGCTTCCCAGTTGTCCACTCCCTAGATGAACACTGCTGACAGTGCGCTTACGTGATTCTCCGCCCAGCGAAGAATTCTGGTGGCTTCTGACTGAATCAGAACCGGTTGGTCGCGAAGCAGGGTCTCCGCTTGACGTAGGGCGTTGTATACGGCCCTTAGTTCCAGGATGTTGATGTGAAGGCAAGTCTCCTTACTTGACCACAGACCTTGGAAATTTCTTCCCTGTGTGACTGCTCCCCACCCTCGGAGGCTTGCATCCGTGGTCACCAGGACCCAGTCCTGAATGCCGAATCTGCGGCCCTCGAGAAGGTGAGCACTCTGCAGCCACCACAGGAGAGACACCCTGGCCCTGGGGGATAGGGTGATTAACCGATGCATCTGAAGATGTGATCCGGACCACTTGTCCAGTAAGTCCCATTGAAAGGTCCTCGCATGGAACCTGCCGACGGGAATGGCCTCGTATGATGCCACCATCCTTCCCAGGACTTGAGTGCAGTGATGCACTGACACCTGTTTTGGTTTTAATAGGTTCCTGACCAGTGTCATGAGCTCCTGGGCTCTCTCTATCGGGAGATAAACCCTTTTCTGGTCTGTGTCTAGAATCATGCCTAGGAAAGGCAGATGAGCCGTAGGAACCAACTGCGACCTTGGAATATTTAGAATCCAGCCGTGTTGCCGTTACACTTCCAGAGAAAGTGATACGCTGTTCAGCAACTGCTCTCTTGATCTCGCTTTTATGAAGAGATCGTCCAAGTACGGGGTAATTGTGTCACCTTGCTACCGCAGGAGCACCATCATTTCCGCCATTACCTTGGTGAAGATTCTCGGGGCCGCGGAGAGACCAAACGGCAACGTCTGGAATTGGTAATGACAATCTTGTACCGCAAATCTGAGGTACGCCTGATGAGGTGGATAAATGGGGACATGAAGGTATGCATCCTTTATGTCCAGAGACACCATAAAATCTCCCCCTTTCAGGCTTGCGATGACCGCTCTTAGCGATTCCATGTTGAACTTGAACCTTTTCAGGTATATGTTCAGGGATTTTAAATTCAATATGGGTCTGACCGAACCGTCCGGTTTCGGGACTACAACATGGTCGAATAATAACCACCACCTGTTGAAGATACAATTTGTGAATTGCAGTTAACACTATTTCCCTCTCGTGGGGGGAAGCCGGCAGGGCCGTCGGTGAGGGGGCATCTCCTCAAAGTCCAGCTTGTATCCCTGAGACACAATATCTATTGCCCAGGGATCCAACAGGGAGTGAACCCACTTGTGGCTGAAATTACGAAGACGTGGCCCCACCGGGCCTAGCTCCGCCTGTGGAGCCCCAGCGACATGCGGTGGATTTTGTAGAGACCGGGGAGGACTTCTGTTCCTGGGAACTAGCTGTGTTGTGCAGCTTCTTTCCTTTGCCCCTGCCTCTGGCAAGAAAGGACGCACCTCGGACTTTCTTGTTTCTTTGTGATCGAAAGGCTGCATTTGATAATGTCGTGCTTTCCTAGGCTGTGCAGGAATATAAGGCAAAAGATCAGAATTACCAGCTATAGCTGTGGAGACCAGGTCCGAGATCCCTTCTCCACACAATCCTCAGCCTTCCATATGCCTCTTAAGTCGGCATCCCCTGTCCATTGCATTTTCCACAGGACACGTCAAGCAGAAATCGACATAGCGTTGACTCTAGAACCCAGTAGACTAATGTCTCTTTGGGCATGTTTCATATATATATATATATATATATATATATATATATATCTAACACGGCATCTTTAATATATATATCTATATATATATATATATATAGAGCTTCAATAAGAGGCGGCACTCAGTGACTTTTTCAATAATCAAATGCGTGTATTGTGGAACATTAACGTTTCGGGGACCCCCGTCCCCTTCATCAGGATATATATACATATATATATATACATACTAGGGTCTCAATCTCTGCTGATAAGGTATCTCTCCACGCTGCTACAGCGCTATAAGCCCATGCCGACACAATCGCCGGACTGAGTAGTGTACCAGAATGTGCATGCTATCTGCAGGATCCCTGAGGATAGCTATTAAGTCAGTGCTACCTTTTGGGCAAACGTGACACCCTAGGGGAAGATTCCCATCGTATCCTGGCCCTAGTAGGGAAAGGATACTCCCTGAGAATTCTTTGTGGGAAACTGCAGTCTCTTGTCTGGAGATTCCCGCTCTTTTTCATCATGAGAGGAGGGAAATTTACTTCAGCTTTCTTCCCCTTAAACATGTGTACCCTTGTGTCAGGGACAGATGAGTCATCAGTGATATGCAAATCATCTTTTATTACAATAATCATATATTGAATACTTTCCTGCCATTTTGGCTGTAACTTTGCATTATCGTAGTCGACACTGGAGTCAGACGCCGTGTCGATATCAGTGTCTATTATTTTGGATAGTGAGCATTGAGAGACTCTCTCTGCGACATAGGGACAAACATGGGTAGATTCCCTGTCTGTTCTCTAATCTTTTGTGCAATAAATTCACCTTAGCACTTAATTACACATATCCAAACAGGTGTCGGCGTTGTCGACGGAGACACCCCTCACACATACATTTGCTCCATCTCCTCCTTAGGGGAGCCTTTTACCTCAGACATGTCGACACACACGTACCGACACACCACACACTCAGGGAATGCTCATCTGAAGACAATTCCCCCACAAGTTACAGTGTTATTCCTGGGTTAATAGCGCTGGGGTGTGTGCTGGCATACTCTCTCTCTGTCTCTCCTTTGGAGAGACAGAGAGAGAGTATGCCAGCACACACCCCAGCGCTATTAACCCAGGAATAACACAGTAACTTAATGTTAACCCAGTAGCTGCTGTTTATATTGATTTTTGCACCTAATTATGTGCCCCCCCCCTCTCTTTTTACCCTCTTCTACCGTGTATCTGCAGGGGAGAGGCTGGGGAGCTTCCTCACAGCGGTGCTGTGGAGAAAAAACATGGCGCTGGTGAGTGCTGAGGAAGAAGCCCCGCCCCCTCGACGGCGGGCTTCTGTCCCGCTTAAATGTACATTTTCTTGGCGGGGGCTCATACATATATACAGTGCCCAACTGTATATATGTGTACTTTTGCCAAAAGAGGTCCATATGCTGCCCAGGGCGCGCGCCCCCCCCCCCCCCCCCCCCTTCGCCCTGCACCCTTACAGTGACCGGAGTATGTGAGGTATGTTTGGAGCAATGGCGCACAGCTGCAGTGCTGTGCGTTACCTCATGTGAAGAACGGAGTCTTCTGACGCCGATTTCGAAGTCTTCTTGCTTCTCATACTCACCCGGCTTCTGTCTTCCGGCTCTGCGAGGGGGACGGCGGCGCGGCTCTGGGATCGGATGACGAGGGTGAGATCCTGTGTACGATCCCTCTGGAGCTAATGGTGTCCAGTAGCCTAAGAAGCAGGACCTAGCTTCAGAGAGTAGGGCTGCGTCTCTCCCCTCAGTCCCACGATGCAGGGAGTCTGTTTCCAGCAGAGCTCCCTGAAAATAAAAAAACTAACAAAATACTTTCTTACAGCAAGCTCAGGAGAGCTCACTGAACAGCACCCAGCTCGTCCGGGCACAGATTCAAACTGGAGGAGGGACATAGAGGGAGGAGCCAGAGCACACCAGAATGTAAATTCTTTCTTAAAGTGCCCATGTCTCCTGCGGAGCCCGTCTATTCCCCATGGTCCTTACGGAGTCCCCAGCATCCACTAGATCGTTAGAGAAAATGCATTATTTACACCGACAAATTATGACCATTTGCAAAATCCAAATCTATTAAATAGTAGCACTATTGTACAGGAATACTGGGGGTAATTCAGACCTGATCGTAGCAGCAAATTTCTTAGCAATTGGGCAAGACCATGTGCACTGCAGGGGGAACAGATGTAACATGTGCAGAGAAAGTTAGATTTGGGTGTGGTGTGTTCAAACTGAAATCTAAATTGCAGTGTAAAATTAAAGCAGCCAGGGTTTACCCTGCACAGACACAAAATAACCCACCCAAATCTAACTCTCTCTGCACATGTTATATCTGCAACACCTGCAGTGCACATGGGCCCTCATTCCGAGTTGTTCGCTCGCAAGGCGATTTTAGCAGAGTTACACACGCTAAGCCGCCGCCTACTGGGAGTGAATCTTAGCTTCTTAAAATTGCGAACGATGTATTCGCAATATTGCGATTACAAACTACTTAGCAGTTTCTGAGTAGCTTCAACCTTACTCGGCATCTGCGATCAGTTCAGTGCTTGTCGTTCCTGGTTTGACGTCACAAACACACCCAGCGTTCGGCCAGACACTCCTCCGTTTCTCCAGCCACTCCCGCGTTTTTTCCGGAAACGGTAGCGTTTTTATCCACACGCCCATAAAACGCCGTGTTTCCGCCCAGTAACACCCATTTCCTGTCAATCACACTACGATCGCCGGAGCGAAGAAAAAGCCGTGAGTAAAAATACTATCTTCATAGCAAAATTACTTGGCGCAGTCGCAGTGCGAACATTGCGCATGCGTACTAAGCAGAAAAACGCTGCGATGCGAAGAAAAATACAGAGCGAACGACTCGGAATGAGGGCCATGGTTTTGCCCGACTGCTAACAAATTTGCTGCTATGATCAGGTCTGAAGTACCCCCATTGGTGGCCCTAATAGTGTGAACATTCTGACAGATTAAAGGCATGATGTTCTTAGCACCTAAACTCCAACTGCCCATTAAGACAATTACTATGACTTGGCTATGCACCATGCTTTAGTGTGCCTCTGTTATAAGTCATCCTGAATAACATTCAGAGATTTGTCATGTCAGTATTAGAGCGAGACTTGGAATTAATAAGACCTATGTGTACTGTACAAACCTTTCAACAGTAGCCATGTTCTCTAGCTCATCCGGTGTCAGTTTGCAGTTCGGGTCTTTGGACACTGGCTCCTTTATACATGTGAGTAGAGTCCCACCTTGTTGCACTGCTAGCTTTAAGTCATCCTGGAAGATAAATACCATGCAGTTACAATGAGATTACTTATGTCCTGTTTTGGAAAACTCTGTGCAGATGACATTTTCAATAATCATTGGGAGAAATTCGCAAAAAAGTATAACTGGGGAGCTTTCTCTCCTCTGATTAACCTCTTCATTTCCATTATACTTACAAACAAGAATCTGTGAAAAACTTTTTGGACTTTATTTACATACACACAAAACTACGGCACCAGAATACAGAGAGTTCATAAAAACATGTCAGGCATGGTGACAATGGTTAGCATTACTGCCTCACAGCTCTGAGGTCATGGGTTAGATTCCCACCCTTGCCCTAACTGAGTAGCGGGGCAAGAGCTAGAAAGCCCCTTGTGGGCTCACTGCACTCGCCGCGCTGCGGGAGCAGTGGCTCACCACAGGTTCTATTCTCCCTCTATGGGTGTCATGGACACCACAGAGCGAGAATAGACTGTGGCGCCGGTAGTCTGGCAGCACCATTTCACCGCTAGTCAGGATTCTGGTATCGGCACTGGGATCGCCGGGATCCCGAGTGGCGGTATTTTAACTGCTTCCCTGTGTGGCTGTGCATGTGTTTATGGCAGACTGGATGGGCCAAGTTGTTCTTATCTGCTGTCACTTGCTATGTTTCTAACCTGGAGTTAAACCAATATAATGGCAGTCCAACACAAATGGGCTCTGTGTGAAGATGATCCATTTAATACTTTAAGAGATTTCCTTCTGCTTCTAACCTCATTCTCACCTAAAAGATGGGACTACAGTAAAACCTATAAAAAAATAATCATGTCAATAACATAAAAATACATTGCTGAGTGTCTTGAATTTTGCTTAATTATTTGAGTCATTTTATCAGTTGTCTTTATCTCACTACAATTTTTGACATGTTTGTGGGTCAAACTCAACTATCGTCCACTGGTAATTTTCCTGCATACACGAAAAATTGGACTTTTGAGAGCTGTCATTTATTTTGAGTTTGATCACTGTAGTGCAGTGTATTCTGGACACCGGCGCTAGTAACAGTTGCTCGAGTCCAGCCTTGTCTTTGAGTCTCTGGGCCAGGGAGGGGCGGATTGGGTCACTGGGACAGTGGGAAGGTTTGCAGCTGGGCCGGTCCCTTGTTCCCCTCTGCCAGGCTGTGCCGGCAATGTGTTTTTTTTCCCCTTTGTGGCCAATGTGTTTTATTTTTTCCTGTGGGGTCAATTTTTTATTTATTTTCCTGTGGGGCGCTAATGTGTTTTTTTTCTTGTGGGAGGCAATGTGTTTTATTTTTTCCTGGGGTGGGGGAGCAATGTGTTTTTTTTTTCTGTGGGGTCCCATGTGTTTTTATCCTGTGGGGGTCAATGTATTTTTCTTGTAGGCGGGCAATGTATTTTATTTTTTTCCTGTGGGGGCTAATATTTTTTTTATTTGGTGTCTGTAGTCAGTATGCTTTTATTCCTATTGAGGCCAATGTGTTTGCTTTTTATCCTGTGGCGCCCAATATGTTTTTTTCTTGTTGGGGCAATGTGTTTTATTTTTTTCTTGTTTGGCTAATGTGTTTTTTCATGTGGGGGCCAATGTGTTTATTTTTTTCTTGTGCTATGTTTTTTGCCTGTGCATGCATCTGAGTTGTTTCGCCCAAGCGCCCTGATGGTGTTTGTTGCAGTAGAGATTCAGATGTAAGCAACAAGACTGTGTATTAGATGTGTGTTGGGCAGTTACAGGGTGTTGGCTAATCAGATGCAGATGTAGCGTAGTATGAGAATCTTATTGCAGTAACAAGGGTGTGCTGCTGAAAGTGGTTGCATATAGAGACATTGAATAGCTCACATTGGAGGCCATGCTCTGACAGATGATCTGCACCTAGCGTAGGGCTTGTGAAAGTATCGATGGTTCAACTGATGGTGGTGTCCAAAGATGTACAAAGCATGATTGCAGTGTTCTTAAGACAGTAAAAGTGGGTGTCTCAGTTGTTGCATACTCGACACAGATGTACACGAGGGAATACCGTTGTAGCAGCATTAGCATGAAGTTGCAGACACAACTGCAGCAAAAGGTGTAAAGAGGCCGCAACTGCATCCAACTCAGAATCAGACTCTATGAGGAGGGACCCGTCCCCCCAGACATACCTGCCCCCATCAGGGCTGCTTCCATAAATGTTCCAGACTGTTTTTCCATCTATGCTGGGCAACGCCCCTTGCGAGTTCATGTAGTGTGTTTGACAAAGTTCTTTAAGTCTGTTGTTGAATACAGTCACATTCCGCATCAGGTCCCAATTGAACAATGATGTATCTATTTCAAATGTTGAGAAACTGAAACTCCTATGCTCTGTTAAACCTCTTTTAATGTACAGGAGTTTCCACCTACACACTGCATCATACATTCACATTCTAACAAGTAGATACAATTCTTACGACAGTATTACTTGGAATGAGTTCTGTTATAGAAAATGTCCTCCCTTTCCAATTAAGCGAACAAAATGCTAAAGAGACTATGCATCTATGTAATCACACTGCTGCACTCTTCTGTCTAGGCACACCTACACTATGCTAGGTACAGAAGATCCGCCTGAACTTGCACATGACTCAGAAGAGAGCAGTGGTTCCCAAACTTTTTTGAATCACGGTGCCCTAGAGTATCAGTATTTTTTTCACGGCGGGTACACACTAGGCGACGTGCTCTACGAGTGACGTTGCCTAGTGTTTCTCCTCCTGGGCCGGGGCGGTCTGCGGCAGCGCATACATACTGAGCTATATGACGACCATATGACTCATACACACTTGCCGATATTGCTCAGGAAGAGGGAAAATGAGCAACGTCGGTTACTTTCTCGGCAAGTGTGTATGCACCTTCAGATAAAAGTTTCTCATTGAGAAATTCAGGGAAAAAAATATAAAATTAGGTCAATTGTGTTTATATGTTATCCTTAGGTTCAGTTATGTGGTGAGGGCCAGGATTCACTTCTGTTTGTCTACATATTCTATGATTGGCAGCCACAAGCACTGGATATGCCTACTGCATTGGCCATAAATAATTTTAATTTGTCATGGACCACCAACCCAAGCACCCCCTGCAAATGCCCTGAGGCAATTTAGGGTGCCACAGCACACAGTTTGGGAACCACTGGAATAGAGGGTAATTCTCGCTAAATGCCACAACACACACACTAATTGGCTCTGTTGCTTGTGTACGTGTTGCTGCCACCCAGTTGTTGTCCAAAAACATCCGTTCAGTGGCCACAGTGAAATGACTGGGATGCCTACAATTTTGAATCGCTCATTGGGGGGAATTCCAAGTTGATCGCAGCAGGAATTTTGTTAGCACTTGGGCAAAACCATGTGCACTGCAGGGGAGGCAGATATAACAGGTGCAGAAAGAGTTAGATTTGGGTGGGTTATTTTGTTTCTGTGCAGGGTAAATACTGGCTGCTTTATTTTTACACTGCAAATTAGATTGCAGATTGAACACACCACACCCAAATCTAACTCTCTCTGCACATGTTAAATCTGCCTCCCCTGCAGTGCACATGGGGGGTAATTCCAAGTTGATCGCAGCAGGAATTTTGTTAGCAGTTGGGCAAAACCATGTGCACTGCAGGGGAGGCAGATTTAACATGTGTAGAGAGAGTTAGGGCCCTCATTCCGAGTTGTTCGCTCGCTAGCTGCTTTTAGCAGCATTGCACACGCTAGGCCGCCGCCCTCTGGGAGTGTATCTTAGCATAGCAGAATTGCGAACGAAAGATTAGCAGAACTGCGAATAGAAAATTCTTAGCAGTTTCTGAGTAGCTCGAGACTTACTCCTACACTGCGATCAGTTCAGTCAGTTTCGTTCCTGGTTTGACGTCACAAACACACCCAGCGTTCGCCCAGACACTCCCCCGTTTCTTCAGACACTCCCGCGTTTTTCCCAGAAACGCCAGCGTTTTTTCGCACACTCCCAGAAAATGGCCAGTTTCCGCCCAGAAACACCCACTTCCTGTCAATCACACTACGATCACCAGAACGATGAAAAATCCTCGTTAGGCCGTGAGTAAAATACCAAACTTTTGTGCTAATTTACTTGGCGCAGGCGCACTGCGAACATTGCGCATGCGCAGTTTGCGACTAATCGCTCCGTAGCGGGAAAAAAATAACGAGCAAACAACTTGGAATGAGGGCCTAGATTTGGGTGTGGTATGTTCAATCTGCAATCTAATTTGCAGTGTAAAAATAAAGCAGCCAGTATTTACCCTGCACAGAAACAAAATAACCCACCCAAATCTAACTCTTTCTGCACATGTTATACAGTGGGGATCAAAAGTTTGGGCACCCCAGGCAAAAATTCATTTTAATGTGCAAAAAGAAGCCAAGGAAAGATGGAAAAATATCCAAAAAGCATCAAATGACAGATTAGACATTCTTATAACATGTCAAAAAAAGTTTGATTTTATTTCCATCATTTACACTATCAAATGAAGAGAAAACAAAAAATGGCGTCTGCATAAGTTTGGGCACCCTGCAGAGTTAATACCTTGTACTGCCCCCTTTGGACAGCTGAGACCTGGCAGTGTCATGGATTGTTCTCAACCATCGTCTGGAAAGACCAGGTGATGTCAATCTCAAAGGTTTTAAAAGCCCAGACTCATCTGACCTTGCTCCAACAATCAGCACCATGGGTTCCTCTAAGCAGTTGTGTAGAACACTGAAACTGAGAATAGTTGATGCTCACAAAGCAGGAGAAGGCTATAAGAAGATAGCAAAGCATTATCAGATGCCCATATCCTCTGTTCGGAATGTAATTAAGAAATGGCAGTCATCAGGAACAGTGGAAGTTAAAGCAAGATCTGGAAGACCAAGAAAAATATCAGACAGGACAGCTCGCAGGATTGTGAGAAAAGCAAGTCAAAATCCACGTTTGACTGCACGATCCCTCCAGGAAGAACTGGCAGACACTGGAGTTGTGGTACACTATTCCACTATAAAGAGATACTTGTACAAATATGGTCTTCATGGAAGAGTCATCAGAAGAAAACCTTTTCTACGTCCTCACCACAAAAATCAGCGTTTGAAGTTTGCAAATGAACATATAGACAAGCCTGATGCATTTTGGAATAAAGTTCTGTGGACCGATGAGGTTAAAATAGAACTTTTTGGCCGGAATGAGCAAAGGTACGTTTGGAGAAGGAAGGGCACAGAATTTAATTAAAAGAACCTCTGTCCAACTGTTAAGCATGGGGGTGGATCAATCATGCTTTGGGGTTGTATTGCAGCCAGTGGCACAGGGAACATTTCACGAGTAGAAGGAAAAATGGATTCAATAAGATTTCAGCAAATTTTGGATGCTAACTTGATGCCATCTGTGGAAAAGCTGAAGTTAAAGAGAGGCTGGCTTCTACAAATGGATAATGATCCTAAACACACCTCAAAATCCACGGTGGATTACATCAAGAGGCGTAAACTGAAGGTTTTGCCATGGTCTTCACAATCTCCTGACCTCAACATAATTGAAAATTTATGGATAGACCTTAAAAGAGCAGTGCGTCACAGACAGCCCAGGAATCTCAAAGAACTGGAAGACTTTTGTAAGGAAGAATGGGCGAAGATACCTCAAACAAGAATCGAAAGACTCTTGGCTGGCTGCAAAAAGCGTTTACAAGCTGTGATACTTGCCAAAGGGGGCAGTACAAGGTATTAACTCTGCAGGGTGCCCAAACTTTTGCAGACGCCATTTTTTGTTTTCTGTTCTTTTAAAAGTGTAAATGATGGAAATAAAAACAAACTTTTTTTGACATGTTATAAAAATGTCTAATCTGTAATTTGATGCCTTTTGGAGATTTTTTTCATCTTTCCTTGGCTTCTTTTTGCACATTAAAATTAATTTTTGCCTGGGGTGCCCAAACTTTCGATCCCCACTGTATCTGCCTCCCCTGCAGTGCACATGGTTTTGCCCAACTGCTAACAAAATTCCTGCTGCGATTAACTTGGAATTACCCCCATAAATTCACATAGATGCACATGCAGTCAGGGCCGGATTAAGGTTTGTGGGAGCTCCCGGGGAGACTAATTCATAGGGGTATTTACCAATAGAATTCTCAGTAAAATATGCTGGCAATGTTATTACAATATATAAAGTGTAAATACTCCCAGCACCACAATGTGTTAAATACACTGTTATTCCCCCAGGTCACATTATGGTTCTCAGAATACTCAGTTCATATTGTACCATAGTGTCCCCCATGTTGGTGACATAGTTATATGTGGGGGATACCTAGTCTGTGGGGCCCCAGGGTGACAGTTCCAGTTGCCCTGATGTTAATCTGGCTTTGCATGCAGCCCGCAACGGATTTTTGAGGTAGGAAGGTACAGCACTAAATGTTTGAAAGTAAAGGTATTTTACGGTGTGAAATGATACATAATGATACATGATACATAAACATATGCCCAATGCTTGTTTCCATGCGTAGTGATTTTGTGACTCGCCCCTTCCTGGGCCCCATAGCAACATTTTGGAGGGGCCCCTGTCCCTATGCTCCTAGAGAGACAACTTCGTTTTTAGTTTATGCCCCATAATAGTGCCCTAGTTCATTTTCTGAACCATATTACAGTAGTGACTTAGTTAATGTTATGCCCCACAGCGTGCCCTAGTTTATTTTATTAACCACAGTAGTGCCCTAGTCCATGTTATGCCACATCGTAGGGCTGCTAGGACACATCGCGGAGCTGAGCTGTCCAGCCTGCCCAGATACCCCTAGGCTTTTTCAGATTCCCCATGCTTTTCCAGATGCCCATAGGCTTTCCCAGATTCCCAAGGCTTTTCCATATGCCCTTAGGTACGGATCTGGGCAATAAACCCAGAGTGGTCTTAAATCCTAATAGTACTCCTCAAAAAAACAAAAAACAACATGTTTTATAACTCTCCTACCCTGTAAAAATCCTCTTTTTTGCACCCCCCCATCCTGTGACCAATGTATTTTGTTTTAGCTTTTATTCCCCCTCCCCTACCCCCAATTGTGAATGATTCCCCCCTGGAGGTTACCCCCCACCCCCATAGGTATACACCCGCACATGCAGAGCGCATACCCCCTCACATGCTGCAGCTGATCTCTCTGCACACTCAGAAATAAGTCAAATTGTGCTGGGAGAGGAACTTAGTTCTCCTCACCGCATTGTTATTCCCTGGAGAACACGCTCCAGAATGCCGGCCACACGGAAGTGATGTTGGGGGCAGAAGAGATCCATTTTGCACTTGTGCAGAACGGATATACTAATCTACACAACTGCGACACTGTGGGGCAGCGTGCAGCATGTGATGCGACCTGGCCAAGTAAGGTTCTCTTTGAGATGCACACCCCTAGTTACAGCTCTGGCTCCCACCACAGCCCAAAAAGTAACTACCGGTGATAGCACTGCCAGCACTAAGATTTGTTTCCCACAGCTGTGTTTGTACTATTGTAATATCTGTTCTGATATTAGTTTTCATGCTCTGTGGGTCAGAGCTATGCGCTCGCTTTCCAGGAAGTAAGCCGCCAAGTCCTGATTTCTCCATGCTAAATATGAAATAGACACATATTGCACCTACTTTCAGCTTGGTCTGATGTTCTGTATGAGACAAAAGTAGCTCCTCTGTACAATTGACATCATTTGGAAGTTCAGTTTCTGCTAGGCTTGTTCCAAATGTCTGCAAACTCTGGGCTGTAGTTTTCACAACTTGAGCAAAGCTCTCAATTGCCTATTGTAAGAGAATATAGGATAACATGTTTGTATGTTACAAATATTGTTTATTTGTGCAAACAGTCATTTACGGAAATGAATTTACTTCTGAGAGATGTCTAATGTCTTAGATGTCCTAACTGTTTTGAATGGTGTTTTAAGTATACGTTTTATGCTGAATCCAAATAAGCAGCTTGATTTTTCCTATCAGGTTTTGTTTTGTTTTGTTGTGGTTCCATATTTAATTTTCCTCATTTAGAATAATCACGGGATATTTTTTTTTTCATGTTACGCAGAATGTTTTTGTAAAGATGTTAATTCAGTTATGGTGATTCTTGGTCATGAACTCAACGTAGACACTTGTTCACCGACTCCTCAAAAGTCACCATAAAAGTGGCTCTTCTTCATAACGAAGAACATTTACTGATGCGATGGGTGTCGGGATGCTGGTGGTCATGTGACCAACGCCGCAATCCCCATACCACTCAGGACACCGACACAGGATCACCCACAGCCACCATCCCGAAGGTGAGTATTGGGATGGGGGGCAGGGCCGGTTCAAGGGCGCAGAGCGCCCCGGGCAGGAAAGGGGCGTGGCCTAATACAGGGGGCGTGGTGAGTCACGCCCCCTGTACATTGAAAGCGCCGCTTGAATGCTGAGCTGTGCGCGATGACGTCATCGCGCACCGCACAGCAAAAGGTCCTCTCCACGAAGAGAAACTAGACGCTATGCGTCTAGTTCCCTTCGTGGAGAGGACCTTTGCTGTGCGGTGCGCGATGACGTCATCGCGCACCGCTCAGCAGTTACTCTCCACGAAGGGAAACTAGACGCATAGCATCTAGTTCCCTTCACAGGAGGCGCCGAGGACGGGGACGGCAGCGGGCAGCGGAGGCGGACGGGGGACACAGCGGGCAGCAGTGGCGGATCTTGCCACGGTGCGGCGCCCTCCAGATGGCGCCAGCGCCCTCCGGAAGGCGGCGCCCCGGGCAAAAGTCCTGCTTGCCCGTGGCAAGAACCGCCACTGATGGGGGGATGGTGTTAGGAAATGCCGAGGGGTGGTTTAGGCACTGGGGGAGAGTTAGGGTTAGGCACTAGGGAGGGGGGTTTAGTCCTAGCCAGCACTTCCTGACGGTTAGCTGTAGCCGACACATAAAGGAGGTTAGCCTTAGCCGCCAACCCCCAACGGTTAGGGTAGGAGATAAGGGGTAAAAATACTCCCCCCGCATGCAGGGTCCTGAAACTAACATGCTAAGCAGCAAGGCGCTCGCATGATTAGGGTAGCCCCCTGTCTGCGCAGCCTAGCTTCGAATGCAGACGGCTACCCGCCAAGTTTAGGCTTGCAGCAGCTGCGTGTGACGTCTTGCAGCAGCCGCCACGGCCCGCCCCTCAAATGGTCCAGACAAGTTTCCCTTGTCCGGACAGGGCCCTACAACGGGGCATTCTGTCAACGGCCCTCGCCAGGACTTAGACTGTGTTCTGAAGAGAACACAGTTTAAGACAGTGGTCTCCAACCTTAATTGGGGTTTGAGCTACTTTCGGAAAATAAAACCTCTGAAGGAGCTACCCCCTCCCCCCAATGCGCGTGCGTTCCTGCGAAAGTGGGTGTGGCCTCACAAAAGTGGGTGTGGTCTCACAACTACAAGTAATGCCCCCCGCGTTGTGCTAGATAAACAAATAATGCCCCTCAGCAGTGCCAGATACACAAATAATGCCCCTCACCAGTGCTAGATATTCAAATAATGCCTCCCAGCAGTGCCAGATACACAAATAATGCCCCCCTGCAGTGTCCGATACAGTGCCCCACACAGTGCTAACCCTTGCTGGCTTCTTCTACTGCCGCTGGTGCTGCTCCTCCTGTATGAGGGACGGAAGGGGAGGAGAGCGCAGCGCGCGCCTCTCCTGTGAAGTCCGGAGAGCGGCTACGGTGAGGGTGACAGAGCCTCCGGCAGCGGCAGGCATTTAAAATATGGTGCTGGTAAGTGAGCCAATCAAAACTCGCGGTCTGGCAGCCAATCAGGTGCTGCCACTGCCGGTCCACGAGCTCTGATTGGAGCACCATATTAAAAATGAAGGGAGGAGGATTGCCAGTGACTGCCCAAGACCGTGCGCTCTGTGAGATACCGAAAATACTACGGCAAGCTACCGGTAGCTCACGAGCTACGGGGTTGGAGATCACTGGTTTAAGAACTTGCTCATGCGCGCACCGGCGTACGTGCATGTGCAGAAATTGCCAAACAGCAATTTTAGCACTATAGCAATCCATACTGAATCGGGCCCTACGTTCAGAAGGATTGGTCAAAATCTACCTCACTTGTACCAGATAATAAAAATATCGCAAACAGTCAACTTGATGAACCTGTTAAAGTGTACCTTCCTCCTTTGCACATCAAGCTTGGACTTATGAAAAACTTTGTTAAAGCAATGGCTAAAAGTAAACACAAACTGAATTAAAGTACTTGAGAAATACGTTTCTCCAGATCAGTGATGCCAGGATTAAAGAAGGTAATTGTGTAGGGGAATGTAGTCACCATGTTGATAGTCATAGCGTTGAAACCACAAATGTACAAAGAACCTACAGTGTGTACAGGCACTAAACAATAATTACTTACAGTTCTGTGCTTTATCCATTGACTATGGCTGTATTCCAAAGTGCCTCCAAGCTCAATGGTTAATTGACTTTTGTCAATGTATCCAAGAAGGTCCGAAACAGAGTTAAGCATAATAATCTGTAATTGCCAAGCAACAAAGACTGAATGACTAACAATTCTAAATTATGTAATCAGTTATGTATACATTTAGACATATTTCTGTATATGATAAATGAGAGACAGAGGAATTGAAAGAAGGTGAAAGATGACGTTTGGGAATAAATGTGATATATAATTTTCTATTAAATAGCCCCCACCCCACCCTAAAATAATCTGACAAAATGAACTACATTGTTTATCTTTCTGTCACTTTTTGTTAACCTCTTAAATTAATAGTATAGAAATGTTACAAATTGCTTGATGAGACCAGAATTTCACTCCACTCAAGTGTATCAAAATGAGTTATCACTGTGATCTCATAAGTACAGTAGAATTGGCTGGTCAGGTTCCTTTATCTCACTGGCCAGAGGGGGGCCATATCAGATGCTTGCTCCAAAGCTCTTTGCTACCCGAGAGGGGTGAACAAGTCATTTGGTTGCTAGGATCAAAAGTTTGGTTTGGCAGAGATACGCCAGGGAGCTCTCTACTGTCACCAGTGTACAGGTACTGGAGGTAAGTGGGAAAACTCCTTTTTTTTCCATTCACACTTGCCGCATATTGTATAGTATTATCCAATGTTATCTCAGCTGTGTGCCACCCACCCTCGCACTGCTGTCATATTCCTGCCTGTGGAGATGGAGAGAATATTAAACAGACACAAATGGGGGGAAAAAGTGAATTAGGTTCAATAAGTTTGCTTCTGCTGCAATGAGAATAATAAGCCAGATCCTTTAGAATGTAAGCTCTCATGAGCAGGGTCCTCTCCCCTCATGTGCTTCTACATCTCTTACTTAACCTATCTTCTTTTTAATACTCCCTTGATGGCACCAAATCCCTCAGTTTTCTGCCACCCTGATACTTATTTCAGTGTTGCCTGCTGACGCAGCTATGTTTATATACCCTGTACTTGTCCTATATTGTATTGAACTGTAAGTCACTGTCTTCATGTTTTGCTTATTTGGTTACTCTGTAATTGGGCGCTGTAGATCCCATGTGGTGCCATATAAGTTAAGGATAATAATAATAATAATAACAATAATAGTAATAATAATAATAATAATAATACAAATGAAACAGCTTCACACTGTCTGTCTACATATATAGATGGCAGACTGCAGGATCTGTAAAGCACTGTGCTGCCACCCAGAGGAAACACCTATACAAGGCAGCCTGATAATGTGACAATTGAATTTACCTTTTTTATCATCCAAAACCATTGGTGCAAAACTTACTGCTGATCACACATCCTCACTGTTTATGCAGGGTTGTTGGTTCTTTAGTAAACTACCCCTGCAATGACTATCAAAGAGGAACGATGAAGTTTGAGCTATGCTAGGTGTAATTCCTAATTGGTGAGAGAACACCTAAATCTGCCAGCCAATCAGTATGCGATCACCAACCGCCAACTATTTCATGACAAAATAGCGTACAATGTTGTGTTTTATTGAGTTTCTATGAAATAATAGGGAAAGAGTTTTGGGAAAATACTACTTAGAAAGAGACCGATAGAAAAACCTCAAACTTCTTATCTTCCGTAGGCTATGTTCTGGTTATCACCAGTCTTCAGCATCACTGGCCCTGTTTTTCACAATCATGCTCATAGGCAGAGGTTTATTTCACACTGGTATGCTCCCTGTTCTGCCCCTTCCCTCCCTTTGTTCTATACAACACAATACTTTCTGCTCACTGTGTAACCGGTTTTTGTTCTACCCTACTTTGTACAATGTAATTGTGGCAATTTGTTTATTCTATAATTTTGTAGTTTGTTCAGACCTTGTGGTGTCTTATGAATAAAATAATTATAATAATAATAATAATAATAATAATGTTGAAATTAAAAGTACAAATCCTTTACTGGCAGCCATAAAGACATACACAGTCGAGTCACATTATTATGGCCACCTCCTACATTTGACGTCGGCAGCGTGTAGCCCATGAAGTACATCACGTGTCATGCGCTGGCTTGGTGGGTATATAAGGTGTGCAATAGGCCACCTGCACACATATCACTCGTTGCTGATTTATTCCAGTTGGAAAAAGGGATGATTATCTGCTTTCGGGCCAAGGGTGTAAGTATTTCTGAAACAGCGCAGTGTGTGAATTCTTTGCGTGCTGCTGTGGTGAAGATGTATCATGACTGGACAAATGGCACCATTTTGAATAACTGACGTGGAACCTGCGGAGCACCATGTGCCATAGATATGAGAGGTGAACGTCGGCTACGGTGGTGCATGAGGGCCGTCCGGCACAATACAGTGGAGCAGCTCACCATCAAAATGAACCTGGGGCTACCAGACATGTGTCTAAAATGACAGTTCAGCCCTTCTAGCTGCTGTCCGTGCTGCACACGGCGGTTACTCTGGCTATTAGCTGCTGGTCGACCGTTAGGGATAAGGCATTTTGCAAGGCAAACATGAATACAGCTGAATAGCATAAAAACAAGTTTATATTAACCCAGTGCTGTAAGGTGAACATATAACATCATACCACACAAACACAAACATATGAGTACATGTGGATGAGGACAAGATGAAAATACACGCTTACCGGTACCTTCATTTTAAAGTCATCCCTGTAGAGTTTAATGCCGATGTCAGCAATGGTCCTTTGAATGAAACGAGATGGGCGCAATACAAAAACCAGTTGTAGGTTGCCAGGAAAAGCTCCCTAAAGTGGATCAGAATATATATGAATAATACCGACAATGGTTCTGCTAAAAAGAGTAAATACTGCTAGAATTGTTACATTACATAACTTTCTTAGGTCATAATGAACTTGGTTAAAATGTGTCATCAGTTACACTATTGGTGCCCCATTTATCACAATCTGTATATTATATGTGATGTATACATTTTTATGCTTAAATTAAGAAAAGAGGGATCTGGAGGATTGCTCTCTGGTAATATCTGTAGTATAGTAGCCTGGGGGTGTCACTCTTGTGTATGACACTCGGTGCGGTGAAAATGGTGGCGGCATGCGCCGAAGGTGTGTGCAGCCAATAGGGGTGGGGGGTGGACTTGTGGGAAAGGGCGTGTCCACACCACTCTGCGGGTGTGCCCAGCATCCCAGGAGACATTGGTCTGCCCCTGGAGACTTGCTGGGCTTTACTACTGGCTCACACACTGTGACAAGAGCCGAGTGCTGCATGTAATGTCAGAGTGCAGCACCCAGTTCCTGTCACTGAGGAGCCGGCATTTTGGTGTCACTGCTCAGAGGGTGACACCCTGGTGCAGCCCGCAACACCCTAGTGATGCCACTGTAGTAGTCCAAATGCTACAATAGACTAACACCATCTTCGGATGGCGTTAGCGGCTGGGCCAAGCTTTAGCATTCTTTGCATTCGAGAACTTGATAAATCCAACTACATAGCAGACTCCATATAATTTTATGGGGGATGCTTTGTGGTCTGAAATGCAGGGACCATGGCAGATATCGGAGATATAAGCTGCGGCCCCTCCATGTCAAATGCTGGGGATCCTTAATATTTGCGAGTACCCCTGAAATGGATGTTTATAGTGAATATTCCACAAATATTACTTAATCAATATGCCCCTTGTGGTCATGAAAATCTTCCATATTTTTATTCCTTTGTTTGTTATTTATTCATTTTAAAGTGCATTTGACTATAATATAAACACCATGGCCCTCATTTGATCACACCAAGCAACTTTTTGCTGTGGTGCGATCAACTAATCTCCGCCTATGGGGGAGGGTATTTTAGCATAGCAGGGCTGCGATCGCTTGTGCAGCCCTGCTATGCTAAAAAAGTTTCACTCAAAACAAGACTAGGGCTGGACATACTTATCCTGTGCGACGTGTCCAGCGATGAGGGTCACGGCTTTGACATCAGACATCCGCCCTCCGTTCGCCTGGACACACCTGTGTTTTTCTTACCACTCCCCGAAAACGGCTCAAAATGGTGTGCTGCCGTCCCAGAACGCCTTCCTGCAGTCAATCTTCTTACGGTCGCCGCTGCGACCGCTTTCTTTGTAGTCAGCATCGTTGCCCGGCAATGGTTGTCGCCGCGCAATGACGCGGGTGCGCAATGCACACGCCGCGCATGCGCATTCCAGACCCGATCGCACCACTGCGAGGAAGTGCACCGTGCGATCGGGTCGGAATCAGCCCCCATATTACTCAGAATGTTACTGAGGACAGAGTTACTGTATACTGTAGAAGTGTAATGAGTGCTGAACAGAAGCTGAACTTGCAGCAACAGACAGTGAGTTACAGAGGGGCCGATTTATCAAAGTATATTTGTTTATTATCCCTGAAATGAATTAGTATCCCCAGGATGTATGTGGGAGGAAGATATCTGCTGGGATCTAGCTTTTTCGACTGCAGAAGCAGCCCCATAGATTTCTAATGGGGGCTGTCTTAATGGCAAATTAACCAAGCTGAAGAATGCAATACATTCTGGAGTGTGGCCTCAATAGCCAACGCTATCTTCAGATGGTGTCAACCATTGTAGCCTATAGGCTACATTTTGCAACATTTACCAGGGATGGATCCATAGGATTCCTACCCAATAATGGCGCCTGGACATGCTTGGACAGCAGACCGAGAATACTCAAAAGTGCACCCGGCTCCCAAAGAAAAAGTGAAGTGATCCTGCCCCAGTCCCTGCACATGTTTTTTTTTTGTCATTCGGATTGAACTTCATTTGTTTTATTGTCACTATAAACGGTTATAAGAAATTCTAACGATCTAATCTAGAATATGCCCCATAGTGAGAGTTTCCCAGTGGCATGAAATGCACCTTGTTAACATGGTTACATATGTAACATCACTCATATCTCTCCTGAATAGTATAGCGACCAGCCTTCATTTTTTCATAAAATGTTCATAGTAGAAGGGACAATAAACCTGTTAAAAGCAGACAGTCCTTCAGAAAAGCTCAACAATGGGATTGCTGGACTGCAAGAAAAGAGGGGACGCAATAGTGCAGAGAGCCAAATGTAAAGGAAACACTTTTTAATGGTTTACATTTTGCACTCACAAGCATCCAAATATAATAGCATGTAGTGTATAGAAAAACATCCAATCTTGTGAGTCTCTTAGTAATTCTCCAAGTCAGGTTGATATTCAATAACAATGCTGGAAAAATAGGATTTTAATTACCTACCGGTAAATCCTTTTCTCGTAGTCCGTAGAGGATGCTGGGGTCCACATTAGTACCATGGGGTATAGACGGGTCCACTAGAAGCCACTGGCACTTTAAGAGTTTAATAGTGTGGGCTGGCTCCTCCCTCTATGCCCCTCCTACCAGACTCAGTCTATAAACTGTGCTCGAGGAGACGGACATACTTCGAGAGAAGGAAATACACAGAAAGTGGCGAGATTCATACCAGCTCATACAAACAAGTCAAACCAGGCTAACTAGCCTGAAAACTTAGCAACAGCTGAAACATTACTGAACTCAGTAAAGACACGCAGTACTTAACTAAGAACAAAGCAGTACTGAACCAAAGAACCACTGCAGGAAAACGAAGCGCTGGGCAGTCGCCCAGCATCCTTTACGGACTACGAGAAAAGGATTTACCGGTAGGTAATTAAAATCCTATTTTCTCTTACGTCCTAGAGGATGCTGGGGTCCACATTAGTACCATGGGGATGTACCAAATTTCCCAGAACAGGAGGGAGAGCGCGGAGGCTCCTGCAGAACTGATAGACCAAACTTTAGGTCCTCAGAGGCCAAAGTATCGAACTTGTAGAACTTAGCAAACGTGTTCGACCCAGACCAAATAACCGCTCGGCAAAGCTGCAAAGCCGAGACACCCCGGGTAGCCTCCCAGGAAGACCCCACTTTACGAGTAGAGTGGGCCTTAACAGATGTTGGACACGGCAATCCTGCCGTAGAATATGCATGCTGGATAGTGAACCTGATCCAGCGAGAGATCGTCTGCTTAGAAGCAGGACACCCAATTTTCTTGGGATCATAAAGGACAAACAGAGAGTCCGATTTTCTGTGATGAGCAGTCCTCTTCACATAGATCTTCAAAGCCCTCACAACATCCAAGGACTTTGATGCAATTGAGGAGTCAGTAGCCACTGGCACCACAATAGGTTGGTTGATATGAAAAGCCGACACAACCTTTGGAAGAAACTGCTGACGCGTCCTGAGCTCAGGTCTATCTTCATGGAAGATCAAGTAGGGACTTTTACAGGACAATGCCCCCAATTCCGACACCCATCGAGCAAAAGCTAAGGCCAACAAAGTGACAGCCTTCCACGTGAGAAACTTGACCTCAGCCTCCTGTAAGGGCTCAAACCAATCCGATTGCAGAAACTGCAACACAACATTAAGATCCCAGGGTGCCGTCGCCGCCACAAAGGGAGGCTGGATGTGCAGAACCCCTTTCAAAAAGATCTGAACCTCAGGGAGGGCAGCCAATTGTTTCTGGAAGAAAATGGATAAAACCGAAATCTGGACCTTTATTGATCCCAAACGCAGGCCCATATCCAC
Organism: Pseudophryne corroboree; assembly: GCF_028390025.1. Classification (NCBI taxonomy): domain Eukaryota; kingdom Metazoa; phylum Chordata; class Amphibia; order Anura; family Myobatrachidae; genus Pseudophryne; species Pseudophryne corroboree. The sequence goes on along the minus strand of NC_086447.1, from coordinate 322,524,460 downwards.
ACCTGCTTGCAGGAAGAGGAGAAACCGACCAAGTTGAAACTCCACAGCAGGAAACTTCTTGGATTCACACCAAGACACATACTTTTTCCAAATGCGATGGTAATGTTTATAACTCCTTTCCTAGCCTGTATCTGGGTAGGAATAACCTTGTTCGGAATGCCGTTTCGAGCTAATATCTGGCGTTCAACCTCCATGCCGTCAAACATAGCCGTGGTAAGTATTAATAAGTGAACAGCCCCTGTTGTAGAAGATCCTCCCGAAGAGGAAGAGGCCTTGGATCTTCCAGCAGTAGATCCAGCAGATCCGCGTACAAGCTTTAGAATTCTTGGAATGAGAGGAAGTAGAGGAAACACATACACTGACTTGAACACCCACGGTGTTACCAGGGCATCCACCGCCACTGCTTGTGGGTCTCTCGACCTGGAACAGTACCTCCGAAGTTTCTTGTTGAGAAGCGAGGCCATCATGTCTATTTGAGGTACGCCCCAACGACGGGTCACTTCCATGAACACCTCCAGATGGAGGCCCCATACTCCTGGATGGAGATCGTGCCTGCTGAGGAAGTCCTCTTCCCAGTTGTCCACTCCCGGAATGAAGAGTGCTGACAGCGCCACTGCATGCCTTTCTGCCCAGAGGAGGATTCTTGTTACCTCTGACATTGCAGCTCTGCCCTGTCGGTTTATGTAGGCCACCGTCGTTACCTTGTCCAACTGAACTTGAATGGCGTGATCTTGCAGAAGTTGTGCTGCTTGTACACGGCTCTTAGCTCCAGGACGTTTATTGGATGAAGGGATTCCTGACTTGACCACCTTCCTTGGAAGGTTTCCCCTTTGGATGACTGTGCCCCAACCTCTGAGACTTGCATCCGTGGTTAGAAGGATCCAGTTCTGAACCCCGAACCTGCAAAAGGATTTGCAGTTGCAGCCACCAGAGGAGTGAAATCCTTGCTTCTGGCGACAGGCGTATCCTCTGGTGCATGTGTAGGTGAGATCCTACCACTTGTCTAGGAGATCCAGTTGGAATGACCGAGCATGAAATCTTCCGTACTGTAGAGCCTCATAAGAGGCAGCCATCTTTCCCAGAAGGCGAATGCACTGATGAACCAACTTCGGAAGGTTCAGGATCCAACCGTGCTCCCTGAGTAGATGAGTCGTGAGAGCAATGGACTGTAACAACTTCTCCCTGGACAATGCCTTTATCAGCAGGTCATCCAGATATGGAATTTTGTTGACCCCCTGTCTGCGGAGGAGAACCATCATCTCTGCCATCACCTTGGGGAACACCCTTGTGCCGTGGAGAGGCCAAATGGCAGCGCCTGAAAGTGATAGTGACAGTCCAACAGTGCAAATCTGAGATAAGCCTGGTGTGACGGCCAAATCGGAATGTGGAGGTACACATCCTTGATATCCAGGGATACCAGAAACTCCCCCGCCTCCAGACCTGAGATCACCGCTCTCAGAGACTCCATTTTGAATTTGAACTCCCTCAGATAAGGGATTAACGATTTCAAATTCAAAATCGGTCTGATCGAACCATCCGGTTTCGGTACTACGAAAAGGTTTGAATAATACCCCTTGGTTTGCATATGAGGTGGAACAGGGACAATGACCCGTGACTTTTCCAATTTTTGGATGGCGTCCTGTAGGATAGCCCTGTCTGCCAGCAAAACTGGCAAGCCTGATTTGAAGAATCGGTGCTGCGGAAGTTCTTGAAACTCCAGTCTGTACCCCTGGGGCACATTATCCTGTACCCAGGGATCCAGGCCGGATGACACCCAGATGTGGCTGAAACGTCTGAGCCTCGCACCCACCAGCCCATCTTCCAGGCTTCGCGGACCACCGTCATGCTGAGGATTTTGAGGAACCAGAAGCCGGTTTCTAGTCCTGGGAGCCTGCGGGTGCAGGCTTTTTGGATTTTGCACGACCACTTCTAAAGAAGGTGGTAGGAGGCTTGGACTTTTTTGTCTTAGCGGTCCGAAAGGACTGCGATGCAGATGAAGAAAAGGGTTTCTTCGTAGAAGGCGTAGCTGAGGGAAGAAAAGGTGACTTACCCGCGGTTGCCATGAAAATCCACGCATCCAATGCTTCCCCAAATAGAGCCTGACCTGTGTAGGGTAGATTCTCCACACTTCTCCTGGATTCCGCGTATGCAGACTATAGGCGTAGCCAGAGACCCCTGCGAACTCAGACAGACATGGAAGATACCCTTGCAGTCAGCGTACCCAGGTCCTTCATGGATTCCACCACATCTCTAATAGCCTTAATCATGAGCTGCACCCCCTTAGCCAGGGATGCCGCCCCCCTCAGCACAACCCCATCACTGTCAGCCGTGTCAGAGTCGGTACCTGTGACATCTTGCATAATCTGGGCAAGTGCACGTTTTTGTGGATATATGCTAGGGGATTTTGAAGAAATAGAGACAGAACCTGACCAAACTGCCATAGACTCAGTCTGAGCTACCCTAGTAGAGATCTGAGAGATCATTCCCTTAATAGAGGTCAACCACTCAGGCTCAGTAATAGGGATCTGAGACAAACCATTACATTCCTGTGTACATGGAATGGATCCCTCCTGAGAGGAAATGTCCTCTACAGCATAAGACACAGAGTCCCTAGACATGGCTATGTGAGAAACAAACACCCACACACACACACAGGAAAATGTCAGACACAGCTTCCCCCCAAGTATACCACAGAGAAACACAGAGCTTGGAGCCAGCACACACACAGCGCTTCCAAAGGTAGATATATACAACTCCCTGGCGCTGACTGTGTACCTTAATAGACTATACAGTAATTTTACAGCCTCCCCCCCTTCTACAACCCCCTGGTACTGCACAGGATAGCTGGAGTTGCTTGGAGGGACAACTTTCCCTGTCAGCGTCTCTGTACTGGATCTGCAGGCAGGAAAATGGCGCTGAACGCTGCTGGGTCCCCTCTGAGGAGAAGCTCCGCCCCCTGAACATGGCGCTGCTTCGCGCTATTCACTTCTTTATACTGGCCTGAGGAAATGTGCTGGCAGCATTACCGAGGTACCTGACAGCCTTGGTGACCAGTGTAGGGTATAAGCGCTGGCTCAGGGCGCCCTTCATAGCGCCGCACTGTGTACTGCTGAGCCTCTGGAGCGCAGTTAGTACTGCGCTCCCACCCTGTTGTCGCCATCTTCACACTGGCTCCCCGCTTGCTGTGGGGGCCGGTGACTCACTTGCCACTGAAATCTTCTGGCTCTGTTAGGGGGTGGCGGCATGCTGCGGGAGTGAGTGGTCGCCTCGGGCGGCTAACGATCATCACCCTCAGGAGCTCAATGTCCTGTCAGCGGAGATAGTGGACATTAACCTCTCAGGGTTGGACACTACTCCCCCCGTAAGTCCCACGAAGCAGGGAGGCTATTGCCAGCAGCCTCCCTGTGCCTAACTTTAATAAGAAACAACAAAACTAGAAAAACTCCTATGGAGCTCCCCTAGCTGTGACCGGCTACTCCAGGCACATTTTGTAAACTGAGTCTGGAAGGAGGGACATACTGTAGAGCAGTGATTTTCAACCTTTTTTTACTCGCGGCACACCGAACAATATTTTAAAATTGCCAAGGCACACCATCAGTTCCCCACAGAATAAAACAAAAAACACACATTGGCCCTCACAGTAAAAAAAAATCCACACATACATTGGCCTACACAGAAAAAACAATCACGTTGCTCCCCACATAAATCATGTTGCTCACTACATAAATCCTATTGCTCCCCACATAAATCAATCACATTGCTCCCCACATAAATCATATTGCTCACACATAAATCAATCACATTGCTCCCCACATAAATCCTATTGCTCCCCACATGAATAATGCACATTGTTCCCCCCCATAAATCCATAAATCCTTATTCTCCTCACATAAATCCTATTGTTCCCCACAGGAGAAACAAAATAACAAATATTAGCTCCTACCGGTCAGCTGTCCTCCTCCCTGTCTCTCAGTGGCGGGGATTGTTCATAGTGGAGTGCTGCGAATACTGATCAGCGGGCGGGCGAGCAGGTGTGGATGTGGGTTGGCAAGGAAAGCTGTGTATACAGACAGGAACTGGAAGATGTGTATGCAGGCGGGTGGGCTGGCTGGGTGGTGAGACACGGCGGCTGTGACCTATGATATCACACTGCTGCGTCTTCAAGGCATAGGTCACGGCCAGAGCACGACTGATCCTCTAAGAAGAGCACGGGCCAACAGTTCACTCTGAAGGTGCAGGAAGCTGCTCTGGCTCCGCGGCACACCTTGCAACTGGTCGCGGCACACTAGTGTGCCACGGCACACTGGTTGAAAAAGCCTGCTGTAGAGGGAGGAGCCAGCCCACACTATTAAACTCTTAAAGTGCCAGTGGCTCCTAGTGGACCCTTCTATACCCCATGGTACTAATGTGGACTCCAGCATCCTCTAGGACGTAAGAGAAATAGAATGAACGCAATAGTTCAGACACCCACTTATAGGGAAAATATTTAATTATGTATTAGATGCACTCACAAATGTTCATAAATAAAAAACATATAACAAATCACTGGTAGCAGAGGTTCACATGTATACTCATCGGACAATATAATTCTAGGGGTCCCACAGAGTTCCGGATACTCAATTGTTCGCCAGTAGGTAAGTCCAGGTAAGATTCCTCTGTTTCCAATGGTAAAAGCAAGCCACACCGCTTAATGCATTTCAAACCCTATTGGGTTTTTCCCCAGAAGCGTTCAGACGCTTCCCTATAAGTGGGTGTCTACACTATTGCGTTCATTCTTTGAATAGGATTATTGTCCCTTCTACTATGAACTTTTTATGAAAAAAGGAAGGCTGGTCACTATACTATTCAGGAGATATATGAGTGATGATACATATGTAACCATGTTAACATGGTATGCTCAATTATACATTTAATTTTTTGTCTATGTATGGGAAACAAGTGAATTTTCCTAAAGTGTATATGCTCCTATATCTTACTGTTTAATCAGCACAGAAAGCACAGAAAATATTTTCTCAGCATGAAATGCTCCTTGCCAAACTGATACAGAATAATGATGGTGTCAGGCACCACTCTGTATGAAAAGTTCATGCATCTGACTAGCTATTATTTAATTCCAATGGTTTATTTTTGCATGGTAAAATTATCTGTAACTGTCCTTCATCAGTCTCAAACATATTCTAACTTGTCATTCTGTTCCAAGCTATACAGTAGGTAGCTTTGTTATCGCTAATTCGTTTTTAGTATTGTCTACACCAAACATACTATGTATTAAAGACTCACCACACTGGGGTCAGAGGAGAGTCTTGAGGATGGGAGAAAGTAACTAACCATTTCCTAACCATGTTTCTCAAACACAGTCACAGCATTTCTCAAGCACTATCTTAAGGTTTTTCAGCCGAAGTCCACAATGAAAATCTTCAATGCATGAATGCTGTTCCAGCTGGGTTATCTATATCTAGACTAGGAATTTAAATGCTGTATGTCTGATCCATAGATACAGTTAATAGTGTTTCGTGATATACCAAAAGCACGCACTGACTGCAGGACCTGAAGGCTTGGAAAAATAAGACCTCCACCAGTTGACATGTAGACCTTTTGTGTGCTCATCATGCATGAATAAAGGCAGTGTGATATGACACTGGCTGATTCCTTGTTATGCTCTTTCTTTTAAATGTAGTGTGGGAATGTTGCACTTACAGCTATACGAGTCAGAGATGCTTTGACTGAGCTCCATTTATCCTTCCGTCTGTCGATGATGATGACGAACCCAATGCTGGCTGCCTCGAGACTGTAAAATGGGACAGAAAGACATACCGTGTGGGTAACAAAGATAAAAGTTATCTAAATGTTCTAATACTAATAGGGTGTATACTTGCGTAGTTTCATTACATTGCATTGACACAAATGAAATAAATTAACTATGACTTGATATGTAGAGTGTAAATTCTAAAGGGTAGATTAATACCCCTTTTCCACTAGCTCAAAAAACACGGGTAAATGCACGGGGGCGCGCATTTACCCGTGTTTTTTGCAAGTGGAAAAGGGTAAACCCGGATCAAGTGACCCGTGAATCCTACCCAGCTATTTACCTGGGTAGGACATGGGAATGTTCCGGGTAGGGTTGTAGTGTAAACGGGAGCCATGTCGATGCGACACGGCTCCCGTTTACACTGTACGGAAGGGCGGCGCTGGGAGATCATGTGATCTCCCTGCGCCGCCCCTGCCGCGTCACTAGAAGCGTCACCAACCCGGCATATGCCGGGTTGTGACTGCTGATGGGAAAGGGGCCGAGCACGGGTCGCAGCAGGGGGCAGCTCCCGTGTCAAGCTCCCGGCTGCGACCCGTGCTCGTAAGTGGAAAAGGGGTATTTCTAAGGTGTGTTTTTTCAAATCTGCCAATTAGGTTTAAAACGGGCATTTTAACACTACTGGTCGAAGCGGCAATGATCAGTAAATCTACACCTAGATGTATTTTCTCCCAAGAAGACTACATAAAGTACTGGCCCAAATTAACAATTGCTGCTGTAGTGTACAGAACAATTCCCAGGATGTAACAGAGAAACAAATATAACTAGAAAGTAAAGAAGAACAGAGTCATAGTAAGTATGAGTATTTGGAAGTATTTGTAAAAACAAGTCTGAATAAATAAAATGCACTTATAGGATGTTCTCAGACAAAAAGGCACTTCAAAATTATTTGGAAAGTCTCATCTGAACAGAAGGAGGCAGAACTGGGCTGATGATGGGCGGACAGACACACAACATTTAGGTGTCCAGCTTTTTCAGCAATCTGTAATCACTGTTTGTAATTCTATTTTTGTACAATGCTACGGAATATATTAATATTGTAAATTGCTTATATGTAATACATAATTTACAAATAGTAGTACAGGTTGAGTATCCCATATACAAATATTCCGAAATACAGAATTTTTTGAGTGAGAGTGAGACAGTGAAATCTTTGTTTTTTGATGGCTCAATGTACACAAACTTTGTTTTATACATAAAGTTATTAAAAATATTGTATTAAATGGCCTTCAGGTTGTGTGTATAAGGTGTATATGAAACATAAATGAATTGTGTGTATGTACACACCTTTGTTTAATGCACAAAGTTATTAAAAAATATTGGCTAAAAATACCTTCAGGCTGTGTGTATAAGGTGTATATGAAACATAAATGCATTCTGTGCTTAGACTTGGATCCTATTGACACAATATCTCATTATGGTATGCAATTATTCTAAAATACGGAAAAATCCAATATCCAAAATACTTCTAGTCCCAAGCATTTTGGATATGGATACTTAACCTGTAAATGTATGATTAAAAAAAAAGCTTATTTTGTAACTTCATGCGTTGTTTCTTACCCCTTTCCTCTGTATCTCACAAGACTCTTAACCACTTACAGTAACTGATAATTTAAAAAAAAAAAAAAAAACTGCTCAGAAATTGTCGGGTTTTCTTATGAGTGAATTACGTGAAGAACATGAATTTAACCCTATCCAAAATGATTTTAGTAACAAAAATAATTAGAATTTTTTAAACATCGATCAGGAACATTGTGACCATCAAAACATCGGTAACATCGCGACTTTAGGTTTTAGAGCCCGGACAGCTGCCAGGTACACAGGGGGGTTCTGGGGGTGGCTTGGGGGTGATGATTTACACTTACCAGCAGCTGCCATTGTCTGCAACCGCTGGGGGTGGGGGATCCTGCCGTGCTGACCGAATATACAAAGAAGTTAATCGCTGGATGGGATATGTTTCCGGGATCCCAATATGTGAAACAGACTTCGGAACGCAGAAAGACCATTTCCAGTGAAATGGAACGCAAATCGTCATGCGACTTCCGGTTTCCGGCCGCGCCAGGCAAGCAAGACCTGTGGATGATGACGATGGGTGCTATACAGGTTCACCTGTTAGCACCTATAGTTTTTGGGGGTATATAAGGACAGCCTTGTGAACTTGAGCATGCGCTACTGAAGAAGGACTTTATGTCTGAAACGCGTCTAGCGTAGCTCTGGTTGTTTATCCAACGTGTAAACCTCTCGGGTATGCTGCTGTGCTTTACTCACTATCCGGGGTATTAGCTGATTCCCTAATACAGTATATACATCACACAAACAGAGGCAGTGATGTCATTCGTGGCAATAAGAGTACATGAGCATGTCTACATTATTCTAGTAAAAGACTATGAAACTACATACAATCAAAGGAAAAGGGCATAACAGACAGACGGTGTGCACATTACTGTGCTACTGACGGTGTTAAATGTTCATCAGCTTATTGGCAGAGATTGAAAATTATACGTAAAGAGAGGTGAATTTGAGTAAGTGCAAATATCTATATCAAGGTGACTTATGTACACATCTATATACAAATACAAAACATTCATGTGTGCCAGGCGGATTGAGGAAATAATGCATATTTATGAAATAAATGTGTATTTTATATAAGGAATGAGCATGTGGAAAACAGCAAACAAACCAGTAAAGTATGTGTCCAAAACAAAATAAAAAGCTTAAGGTAGCTGTACTATCTTCTCTTTGCCTACATGTTGAAAAGATAGCAACTACACTACCAAAATTGTTATAAAGCCCTGATTGTATCCAAAAATTGAAGTGTGAGACCTGATGTACATAAAGATGAGTAAACGTGTGGACGGGATCAGTATGGTATCCCGCCACACGGGATACCGATGGTCAGTATACAGATATCGGCATCCTGAGCGGATGAATACCAGCAAGGAGGCGAGCGCAACGAAGCCTATTCTACCTCTATGGGTGTCGTGGACACCCATAGAGGGGGAATCACCTAACTCGCTGGTATACCGGCGGCGGTATGGTGCCCCAGTCGGGATCCTGGCGTCAGTATTGTGAAAGCTGGGATCCCGACAAGCGGTATGCTGACCGTATACTGTGTGGACAGAGGACCAGGTAGCGGCACAACAGACCTGTTCCATCGAAGCTCTGTGTCGCCTACGCCCTAGCGGAATGCGCTGACACCCGGTCTGGGGCTGCTCGCCCTGTACTAGAATAGGCTCAAGTGATGTATGAGCAGATCCAATATGCAATGGTCTGCTTTGAAGCAGCCGGCCAACCACATTTATGTGCATTATAAAGTACATGCAAAGAATCTGTATGCAGATCAGCAGAAGTCTTGTACAAGCAAATCCGCAGAGCTCGAACTACGTCTAAAGCAGCCAAATCATCCCAGTCCCAGGAAGTGGCTGAAGGAGGACAAACTGGACGATAACTTCCTAGTTTAAGTGAAAAGCAGAAAACAACTTTCCACTGGAACATATGGACTGTATGGAGAACCACCGCTATTGTCATGGAAGTCGAGAGAAAAAACGGATTGCAAGACAAAACTCCTAACTTGGGAACATGTCGAGCTGTGGCAATAGCTGTAAGGAAATCCAGCTTCCCAGTAATGAACAGAAGGTCCGCTGATTCTCGAGACTCAAATGGGACCTGTTTGAGAGCTGATAGGACCAGATTAAGATCCCAAAGCACCACCATTTCGGTGGTTGAATACGCAGCACACCCAGTAAAAAGGTTTGGGCCTCTGAAAGAAGGGCCAAACACCTTTGTAAGAAACTTGACAGGGCGAAAATCAGTACTTTCAAAGAACAAACTTTTAAAACAGTGTCCAAACCTCCCTGAAAGAAGGCCAAAAACCGAGGGAGACAAAACAAGGATGGATGGATGAACCGGTCCCTGTTCACACCACATACTCATACTCGTAATTGCATGATGAAACCGGTTTTCTACCTCATAGCATAGTGCTGACTTCTGAGGAAGAGAATCCTTAAGTTTTCAAAAGCTCTGTCTCAAAAGCCAGGCTGTTAAAGCCAACCAAGGAAGGTCCTCGTGCAGAAACGGACCTTGTTGTAGCAGGTCTGGATGACATGGAAGACGCCACCCGGAACCTGCCGACAGTTTCAGTATGTCGGCATACTGCAACCTGCATGGCCAGTCTGGAGCCACTAGGATCACCATTACTCATTGGTCTTAGATGCCTTAGAGGCAACACTGAGGTTGAAAGAAACAGATACGCTAGACGAAAGTCCCACCGAAGCGCCATGGCACTTGCTGCAAAAGGCAGCGGGTCCCTGGATCTGGCACAGAACCGTGAAACCTTATATTCAAGAGGCCATGAGATCTGTCAGGAATCTGGCCTACCCGCGGTGCCAGCATGGACTCTGTCCTGGGAAAGGTCCAGTTACTAAAGTGTGTCCTGTCCAAGGCTAGTCCTATCTCTAGATCTAGTGGTCCAATCTGCTGAGTAACTAAGTACTGATAGTTTTGGACCTTACAGCCACCGTCTCTTCCTACACCACTCTCTACATTGCCAAGCTAACCATCTATGATGAAAAGTTAGATATGTTCCTCCTTGTTCCAGACTCTTTCCACTTTTGGAAGGCACCACTTCCAAACTAACTGTTTGAGGACCTCTGGATAGAGAGAACACTCCCCTTGGTGAAACGTGGTTCTGCCGAGAAAGTCTGCTTCCCATTTTTTTCACACCCAGGATGAACACCGCCAGTAACGCTAGAACCAAGGTTGCCACCCAGGAAAAGAATTGGGCTGCCTATGCCATCGCTGCAGCACTATTTGTTCTGCCATTATGATTTATATATGCCACCGCTGTGGTGTTGTCCAAATTAATATGAACTAGCCGGCCAGAATGAACTGAGCATCCAAAAGAGCCAGAAAGATGGCTCTGAGCTCAAGAACACTGATAGATATCCTCTATTTCAGAATACTTTTCCTTTTTTTTGCTCTTGAATTGATTTTCCCTGTTCTGAGGTGCAAAGTCCTGATAGTAACGTATAACTGTGCACTTAGGAAATGATAGAGCAAAGAAGTAGAGAAATAATAGTGGACATAATAAGATTAGATGTTATTTCAGTGTGCTAGTCCTTTCCCTAGGAATAGGCCTTGCAGACATCTGTAACCATAGGGCTGGAGGGTAGGGGGAGCTGTTGGCAGCACTTGTCAATTATCTGTTTTAATTACTATCACTTGCCGCTTCCACCCTTTTTAAAGCCCAGCATCTCCTGACTGCCGCTGTCTCATACCTTGACCCCTTCTGTCGCTAATACCTATACAACATTCATGAACTCAACTTAAGATTTCTTTGTTATTCAGTCACATTGTCCTTTATTAAATTTCAAGATGCTGACATACTCAGTATTCGAACCCATTGCCTGTGGCATTGCAGTCAGACAAATATTTATTGAGCTATCTGCCCTTGCATAGAAAGGTAGATAATTGTAAGCTAGATAATTTTAACTATTTAAAGCAGGGGCGGGGAACCTTTTTTCTACCAAGGGCCATTTGGATATTTATAAAATTCTTTGGGGGCCATACAAAAATTATCAACTTAAAGATTAGCCTGCCCCCAGTAGATATGCCCCCATTAGATATGACCCCTAGTAGTGCCGCTTACACACACACAAACATTAAAAGAAAGAAAAAACACAATACTCACCAGCCCCGCTCCTGCTTCTGTACCCTTGCCCTCTGCCTGGCTGCCCGCTCCTCAGAACTATGGGAGAGACGTCATGACATCTCTCCCATAGCACTGCACAGCAGCACACGCACATTGCCAGAGCCGGAAGCCAGAGCTCAGGAGTGAGCTCCTGCCTCCGGCTGCTGCTGAGGGGAAGAAGCCGGGCGCCCGCTAGTAACAAAATCTCAGTGGGCGCCCGGCATCTCCCTTGGTTAGGTGAGCCTGGGAGGGCCGGATCAAGTGGCTTTGCGGGCCTTATACGGCCCCCGTGCCTGAGGTTCCCCACCTCTGATTTAAAGCTTACCTTGTACTTTGTGAAAAAATGAGCAGCATTGCAGCTCAGTGTGTGGCTGCAAGAGATTGGGGGCCAGATGTACTAAGCTTGAAAAGTAATAAATATCACTGTGATAAAGCACCAGCCAATCGGCTCCTAACTGCCATGTCACAGGCTGTGTTTCAAAAATGACAGTTAGGAGCCGATTGGCTGGTGCTTTATCACAGTGATATTTATCACTTTTCAAGCTTAGTACATCTGGCCCTGGATGTGTGGCTGCACACTACATAGATCTGCTCAACTGCAATGCTGATTATTTTTTTACAAAGTACCAGTAGCTTCATATAGTGTTTTTATGCAGGATCAAATAGCTCAATAAAGTAGTGTGTTTGATTACAATTCAACAGGTTATAGGTTTGAATCCTGGGTATGGCAGTATATTGAAATGTGTTATTTAATAAAGGGAATTATAACTGAATAACAATGGGCTCTCAAGTTAACTGCATGCATGTGGTATAAAGAGGATTTGTGTCCCAATCCATTTTCTTTCAGTGGTCTATATATGTGTGTTTATAACGAGTTTTATGGTAAGAACTTACCTTTGTTAAAACTCTTTTGGTGAGTTTTGATCAGATATGTGCAGAAAAGATACACAGGTGAGGCACTGCCTCACCTATCATAGACTTTTTACTCCAGAGTTTTGGCTATAAAAATGATTAGAATAAGGCAAAGATATTTCTAACATATTCTTTGTAGTTTTCATATACTTTATGCAGTCAAAACTCTGGCTCAAACGTTAGTATGACAGGAAAGGCTCTGCCTCACCTGCCTCACCCCACCGCACGTCACTGATATCTGTAGTCCAATCCAAACCCGGCACTCCAACAGGGCAGCCCTCCTGGGATACGGTAGCCCCACTTACATGTACAGAAGAAGGAGGCGCACTCCAAGACTTGTAATTTTATATATATATATATATATATATATATTTCTGCTGCGGGGTACACTGGGCTCCACAAGGAATGGACAACGGGGTGTAGAGTAGGATCTTGATCCGAGGCACCAACAGGCTCAAAGCTTTGACTGTTCCCAGAATGCATAGCGCCGACTCCTATATCACCCCGCTTCCCTGCACAGGATCTCAGTTTTTAGCTAACCAGTCCAATGCAGTAGCAGGAAAAGAGACGACAACGGTTAGTAGCCACAACACTGAGACGTGTCAGCGGCTAATGGCATACCAACCCAAAGAAGCTAAGTGCGTCAGGGTGGGCGCCTTGTGGAGCCCAGTGTACCTCGCAGAGTTTAAACAAAGGTAAGGTCTTACCATAAAACTCGTTTTCTGCTGCGGGGTACACTGGGCTCCACAAGGAATGGACAATGGGGATGTCCTAAAGCAGTTCCTTATGGGAGGGGACGCACTGTAGCGGGCACAAGAACCCGGCGTCCAAAGGAAGCATCCTGGGAAGCGGCAGTATCGAAGGCATAGAACCTTATGAACGTGTTCACAAGGACCACGTAGCCACCTTGCACAATTGTTCAAGGGTCGCACCACGTTGGACCGCCCAAGAAGGTCCAACAGACCGAGCAGAATGGGCCTTAATGTGATCAGGAGCAGAGAGACCCGCCTTCACATAAGCATGTGCAATCACCATTCTAATCCATCTGGCCAGAGTTTGCTTGTGAGCAGGCCAGCCACGTTTGTGAAACCCAAACACAACAAAAAGAGAATCCGATTTCCTAACAGGAGCAGTTCTCTTCACATAGATACGGAGAGCCCGTACCACATCCAAAGACAGCTCTTTGGAAGACAGATCAGGAGAACAAGTGCCGGAACTACAATCTCCTGATTAAGGTGGAACGAAGAAACCACCTCAGTTAGATAGCCGGGACGAGTCCTAAGAACCGCCCGCTCACGGTGAAATATCAGATATGGGGAACTACAGGACAAAGCACCCAAATCTGACACTCTTCTAGCTGAAGCAATAGCCAGCAGAAACACCACCTTAAGGGAAAGCCACTTAAGGTCAGCTGAACCAAGAGGTTCAAACGGAGACTCTTGTAACGCCTCCAAAACCACCGACAGGTCCCAAGGAGCCACAGGCGGGACATAGGGAGGTTGGATACGCAACACGCCCTGAGTAAAGGTATGCACATCAGGTAAGGTCGCAATTTTTCTCTGAAACCACACCAAGAAGGCAGATATTTGAACCTTGAGGGAGGCCAGACGCAGGCCTAAGTCCAGGCCCTGCTGAAGAAAAGCTAACAACTTGGCTATACTAAACTTGGAAGCATCATAATCATTAGATGCGCACCAAACAAAGTAAGAATGCCAGACCCTATAGTAAATCCGAGCCGAAGCCGGTTTCCGGGCCCGCAACATAGTTTGAATGACTGCCTCAGAAAACCCTTTAGCCCTTAAGACGGAAGCTTCAAGAGCCACGCCGTCAAAGACAGCCGGGTTAGGTCCTGGTAGACACAGGGGCCCTGAACGAGGAGGTCTGGGAGTTGTGGAAGTAGAAAATAAGAATTTACTTACCGATAATTCTATTTCTCGTAGTCCGTAGTGGATGCTGGGGACTCCGTAAGGACCATGGGGAATAGCGGCTCCGCAGGAGACTGGGCACAAAAGTAAAGCTTTAGAACTACCTGGTGTGCACTGGCTCCTCCCCCTATGACCCTCCTCCAAGCCTCAGTTAGGATACTGTGCCCGGACGAGCGTACACAATAAGGAAGGATTTTGAATCCCGGGTAAGACTCATACCAGCCACACCAATCACACCGTATAACTTGTGATCTAAACCCAGTTAACAGCATGATAACAGAGGAGCCTCTAGAAAAGATGGCTCACTACAGCAATAACCCGATTTTTTGGTAACAATAACTATGTACCAGTATTGCAGACAATCCGCACTTGGGATGGGCGCCCAGCATCCACTACGGACTACGAGAAATAGAATTATCGGTAAGTAAATTCTTATTTTCTCTAACGTCCTAAGTGGATGCTGGGGACTCCGTAAGGACCATGGGGATTATACCAAAGCTCCCAAACGGGCGGGAGAGTGCGGATGACTCTGCAGCACCAAATGAGAGAACTCCAGGTCCTCCTCAGCCAGGGTATCAATTTTGTAGAATTTTACAAACGTATTTGCTCCTGACCAAGTAGCTGCTCGGCAAAGTTGTAAAGCCGAGACCCCTCGGGCAGCCGCCCAAGATGAGCCCATCTTCCTTGTGGAGTGGGCATTTACAGATTTTTGGCTGTGGCAGGCCTGCCACAGAATGTGCAAGCTGAATTGTACTACAAATCCAACGAGCAATAGTCTGCTTAGAAGCAGGAGCACCCAGCTTGTTGGGTGCATACAGGATAAACAGCGAGTCAGATTTTCTGACTCCAGCCGTCCTGGAAACATATATTTTCAGGGCCCTGATAACGTCTAGCAACTTGGAGTCCTCCAAGTCCCTAGTAGCCGCAGGCACCACAATAGGTTGGTTCAAGTGAAACGCTGAAACCACCTTAGGGAGAAACTGAGGACGAGTCCTCAATTCCGCCCTGTCCGAATGGAAAATCAGATAAGGGCTTTTACAGGATAAAGCCGCCAATTCTGACACGCACCTGGCCCAGGCCAGGGCCAACAGCATGACCACTTTCCATGTGAGATATTTTAACTCCACATATTTAAGTGGTTCAAACCAATGTGACTTTTGGAACCCAAAAAACTACATTGAGATCTCAAGGTGCCACTGGAGGCACAAAAGGAGGCTGTATATGCAGTACCCCTTTTACAACGTCTGAACTTCAGGGACTGAAGCTAGTTCTTTTCGGAAGAAAATTGACAGGGCCGAAATTTGAACCTTAATGGACCCCAATTTCAGGCCCATAGACACTCCTGTTTGCAGGAAATGTAGGAATCGACCCAGTTGAATTTCCTCCGTCGGGCCTTACTGGCCTCGCACCACGCAACATATTTTCGCCAAATGCGGTGATAATGTTTTGCGGTTACATCCTTCCTGGCTTTGATCAGGATAGGGATGACTTCATCCGGAATGCCTTTTTTCCTTCAGGATCCGGCGTTCAACCGCCATGCCGTCAAACGCAGCCGCGGTAAGTCTTGGAACAGACAGGGTCCTTGCTGGAGCAGGTCCCTTCTTAGAGGTAGAGGCCACGGATCCTCCGTGAGCCTCTCTTGAAGTTCCGGTTACCAAGTCCTTCTTGGCCAATCCGGAGCCACGAATATAGTGCTTACTCCTCTCCATCTTATCAATCTCAGTACCTTGGGTATGAGAGGCAGATGAGGGAACACATACACTGACTGGTACACCCACGGTGTTACCAGAGCGTCTACAGCTATTGCCTGAGGGTCCCTTGACCTGGTGCAATACCTGTCGAGTTTTTCCCAACGGTTTATAATCATGTGGAAGACTTCTGGGTGAAGTCCCCACTCTCCCGGGTGGAGGTCGTGTCTGCTGAGGAAGTCTGCTTCCCAGTTGTCCACTCCCGGAATTGCTGACAGTGCTATCACATGATTTTCCGCCCAGCGAAGAATCCTTGCAGCTTCTGCCATTGCCCTCCTGCTTCTTGTGCCACCCTGTCTGTTTACGTGGGTGACTGCCGTGATGTTGTCCGACTGGATCAACACCGGCTGACCTTGAAGCAGAGGTCTTGCTAAGCTTAGAGCATTGTAAATGGCCCTTAGCTTCAGGATATTTATGTGAAGTGATGTCTCCAGGCTTGACCATAAGCCCTGGAAATTCCTTCCCTGTGTGACTGCTCCCCAGCCTCGCAGGCTGGCATCAGTGGTCACCAGGACCCAGTCCTGAATGCCGAATCTGCGGCCCTCTAGAAGATGAGCACTCTGCAACCAACACAGGAGGGACACCCTTGTTCTTGGTGACAGGGTTATCCGCTGATGCATCTGAAGATGCGACCCGGACCATTTGTCCAGCAGGTCCCACTGGAAAGTTCTTGCGTGGAATCTGCCGAATGGGATTGCTTCGTAGGAAGCCACCATTTTACCCAGAACCCTTGTGCATTGATGCACTGAGACTTGGCTCGGTTTTAGGAGGTTCCTGACTAGCTCGGATAACTCCCTGGCTTTCTCCTCCGGGAGAAACACCTTTTTCTGGACTGTGTCCAGGATCATCCCTAGGAACAGAAGACGAGTCGTCGGAACCAGCTGCGATTTTGGAATATTTGAGAATCCAATCGTGCTGCCGCAACACTACCTGAGATAGTGCTACACCGACCTCCAACTGTTCCCTGGATCTTACCCTTATCAGGGAATCGTCCAAGTAAGGGATAACTAAAATTCCCTTCCTTCGAAGGAATATCATAATTTCGGCCATTACCTTGGTAAAGACCCGGGGTGCCGTGGACCATCCATACGGCAGCGTCTGAACTGATAGTGACAGTTCTGTACCATAAACCTGAGGTACCCTTGGTGAGAAGGGTAAATTTGGACATGAAGGTAAGCATCCTCGATGTCCCGAGACATCATGTAGTCCCCTTCTTCCAGGTTCGCAATCACTGCTCTGAGTGACTCAATCTTGAATTTGAACCTCTGTATGTAAGTGTTCAAAGATTTTAGATTTAGAATCGGTCTCACCGAGCCGTCCGGCTTCGGTACCACAACAGTGTGGAATAATACCCCGTTCTCTGTTGCAGGAGGGGTACCTTGATTATCACCTGCTGGGAATACAGCTTGTGAATGGCTTCCAAAACTGTCTCCCTGTCAGAAGGAGACATCGGTAAAGCCGACTTTAGGAAACGGCGAGGGGGAGACGTCTCAAATTCCAATTTGTACCCCTGAGATATCACCTGAAGGATCCAGGGGTCTACTTGCGAGTGAGCCCACTGCGCGCTGAAATTCATTGAGACGGGCCCCCCACCGTGCCTGATTCTGCTTGTAAAGCCCCAGCGTCATACTGAGGGCTTGGCAGAGGCGGGAGAGGGTTTCTGTTCCTGGGAACTGGCTGATTTCTGCAGCCTTTTTCCTCTCCCTCTGTCACGGGGCAGAAATGAGGAACCTTTTGCCCGCTTGTCCACGAAAAGACTGCGCCTGATAATACGGCGTCTTCTCATGTTCCAAATGCCGTTTGAAAACCACATCACCTGACCACTGTCGTGTCCATAACCCTCTACTGGTAGAAATGGACAACGCACTTAGACTTGATGCCAGTCGGCAAATATTCCGCTGTGCATCACGCATATATAGAAATGCATCTTTTAAATGCTCTATAGGCAAAAATATACTGTCCCTATCTAGGGTATCAATATTTTCAGTCAGGGAATCCGACCACGCCAACCCAGCACTGCACATCCAGGCTGAGGCGATTGCTGGTCGCAGTATAACACCAGTATGTGTGTAAATACAGTTTAGGATACCCTCCTGCTTTCTATCAGCAGGATCCTTAAGGGCGGCCATCTCAGGAGAGGGTAGAGCCCTTACAAGCGTGTGAGCGCTTTATCCACCCTAGGGGGTGTTTCCCAACGCACCCTAACCTCTGGCGGGAAAGGATATAATGCCAATAACATTTTAGAAATTATCAGTTGTTATCGGGGGAAACCCACGCATCATCACACAAATCATTTAATTTCTCAGATTCAGGAAAACTACAGGTAGTTTTTCCTCACCGAACATAATACCCCTTTTTGGTGGTACTCGTATTATCAGAAATGTGTAAAACATTTTTTTATTGCCTCCATCATGTAACGTGTGGCCCTACTGGAAGTCACATTTGTCTCTTCACCGTCGACACTGGAGTCAGTATCCGTGTCGGCGTCTATATCTGCCATCTCCACTCAGGTGTCGACCCCCTAGGGGGTGACATCACTATTACAGGCAATCTGCTCCGTCTCCACATCATTTTTCTCCTCATACATGTCGACACAAACGTACCGACATACAGCACACACACAGGGAATGCTCTGATAGAGGACAGGACCCCACTAGCCCTTTGGGGAGACAGAGGGAGAATTTGCCAGCACACACCAGAGCGCTATATATATACAGGGATAACCTTATATAAGTGTTTTTCCCCTTATAGCTGCTGTTTTATTAATACTGCGCCTAATTAGTGCCCCCCCTCTCTTTTTTAACCCTTTCTGTAGTGTAGTGACTGCAGGGGAGAGCCAGGGAGCTTCCCTCCAACGGAGCTGTGAGGGAAAATGGCGCCAGTGTGCTGAGGAGATAGGCTCCGCCCCCTTATCGGCGGCCTTATCTCCCGTTTTTCTATGTATTCTGGCAGGGGTTAAATGCATCCATATAGCCCAGGAGCTATATGTGATGCATTTTTTGCCATCCAAGGTGTTTTTATTGCGTCTCAGGGCGCCCCCCCCCAGCGCCCTGCACCCTCAGTGACCGGAGTGTGAAGTGTGCTGAGAGCAATGGCGCACAGCTGCAGTGCTGTGCGCTACCTTGTTGAAGACAGGGCGTCTTCTGCCGCCGATTTTCCGGACCTCTTCTGTCTTCTGGCTCTGTAAGGGGGCCGGCGGCGCGGCTCTGGGACCCATCCATGGCTGGGCCTGTGATCGTCCCTCTGGAGCTAATGTCCAGTAGCCTAAGAAGCCCAATCCACTCTGCACGCAGGTGAGTTCGCTTCTTCTCCCCTTAGTCCCTCGATGCAGTGAGCCTGTTGCCAGCAGGTCTCACTGAAAATAAAACACCTAAAACTAAACTTTTCACTAAGCAGCTCAGGAGAGCCACCTAGTGTGCACCCTTCTCGTTCGGGCACAAAATCTTAACTGAGGCTTGGAGGAGGGTCATAGGGGGAGGAGCCAGTGCACACCAGGTAGTTCTAAAGCTTTACTTTTGTGCCCAGTCTCCTGCGGAGCCGCTATTCCCCATGGTCCTTACAGAGTCCCCAGCATCCACTTAGGACGTTAGAGAAATGGACGCTCTGACGATAGGCCTTGCAGGTCTGAGAACCAGTGCCGTCTGGGCCACGCTGAAGCTATGAGAAGCAAAATTCCTTTTTCTTGCTTGAACTTCCGAATTACCCTGGGCAGGAGTGACACCGGAGGGAACATGTACGGCAGCCGAAACCTCCACGGTACCGCCAGCGCATCCACGAATGCTGCTTGAGGATCCCTTGTCCTTGCTCCGAAGACCGGAACCTTGTGATTGTGTCGAGACGCCATCAGATCATTGACAGAGATGGAAGAGAGTGTATTAAGAAAAGGGTTAAAATTTGCACCCACGAATAAGGCTAAAGAGTTTGATTTGTTTGTGGATGTACAAAAATTCTTGAGAAAGATTTCATTAAAAAAGTTTTTTTATAAAGAAGGTGAGGAAAATATAGAGAGCATTGATCAGAAAAGTAAATTTAAAAAGAAATCGAACTTTAATCCTGTGCATTGCAGAGGTCCAGCAGTAGAAACATTTGGAAAAATGGTTCTAAAGGACCTAGAAGAAATCTGCAGTAGAGATGATAAAAGTGGAAAAAGAAAAAAGAGTATGAGAAGAAAGGGAAATATGACTAGAAGAGAGAGAGAGGCCTTAAAAAGCTTACAAGACAATTCTCTTATCACCATCAAACCCGCCGATAAGGGGGGCGGGGTGGTGATTTTAGATACAGAAGTGTATGAAAATAAAGTTAAAACAATGCTCTCGGATAATTCTACATATACTACTATAAGAAAAAACCCTATAGATAGAATCAAAAAGGATTTATATACTCTAGTGGATAAATATTGTGAGATGGGAGTAATAACAGAAAAGGAACGAGATTTTCTGAAAATAGAGGATCTATCCCTCCCAGTGATTTATGGTCTACCTAAAATCCATAAGGATGCGGTAGACCCCCCGTTACGTCCTAATGTAGCAGGGGTGGAATCCATTACCTCGAACCTATCACAGCTGATTGACTCATATTTGCAACCCATAGCATGTAAGGGTAAGGCGTATTTGAAAGATACCACCAATGTGATAAATAAATTGAAAGATATTCATTGGCAACAAGGTGACATTTTAGTGACTGCAGACGTAGGATCACTGTACTCCATTATAGAGCACAATCGTGGTCTTCAGGCAGTTGAAAATGCTTTAGAGAATTAAAATATAGAGGTGGGATTAAAAAAGTTCATACTAGAGAGTATAGAATTTATTTTGAAGAACAACCATTTCTTTTTTAAAGATACTCACTATATACAGCGCCTTGGGGCCGCGATGGGTACGAGATTCGCACCCAGCTTCGCAAATATATTCATGAATTTTTGGGAGGAGCAATTCGTGTGGTGCGAGCTGGGTGCGGATCTCGTACAATACCATCAGTATATACATGACATAATCTTTGTACGGAGAGGAGGTGAGAACTCCCTAAAGAGGTTTCAAGAAAAACTGAATGATAATGACTTTGGTGTACACCTGACGTTTGTGAACAGTGAGAC
This sequence comes from Pseudophryne corroboree, assembly GCF_028390025.1. NCBI lineage: Eukaryota > Metazoa > Chordata > Amphibia > Anura > Myobatrachidae > Pseudophryne > Pseudophryne corroboree. Next base: position 322,503,288 of record NC_086447.1, on the reverse strand, counting down.
CCAGGTCAATTATAAAGATTTATCAGTATACATAAAAGATTCAGACATATGCACAAAGAATTTCTCGAAGCCAACGGATAGTAATTCCTTTATAGGGAGGGACAGTAGCCACCATCCTAGTTGGTTACAGGGTGTCCCAGGGAGTCAATTCAGACGTCTTAAGAGGAATTGCACTGATGATGAAGTGTATAGAGAACAATCCCTCATAATGAAAAAACAATTTTTAAATAACGGTTATGAACAAAATAATATAGAGCAGGTTTTAAGTGAAGTAGAAAAAGTAGATAAGAGATATGTTGCTGAACAAGCAAAATCGAAAGAGAAAATAAATACATTATTCCTTTTGTAACTACATACAATAGTGAATATAAGATGGTTGAAGCCACTTTGAAGAAACATTGGTGAATTTTAAAAACAGATCCCATTTTAGAGAAAATATTGCCTGATAATCCACAAGTAATATATAAGTGAGCACCTAACTTGAAAACTCGGTTAGTAAAAAGTGCCATTGCCCCTAAACCAACGATGACCACTAGAATAAAATTGAAAGGCTTTTACCGATGTGGGTTATGTGTGGGATGTCGAGGGGTTAAAAGTAAAGAAAGTAATAGAATTGATTCTTTCGTTTCCAATAGCACTAAGAAGGAAAATAAGATTGAACAATTCTTGACCTGTGGAAGTAGCAATGTAATATATTTGTTACAATGTAAATGCCAACAGCAATATGTGGGGAGAACAAGTCGTCCATTCAAAATCAGAATGGGCGAACACCTTAAGAATATTAAAAAAGGTGCAGAGAATCATTGTTTGTCCGCACATTGTAAAGAGGTACACAGTTGTTCCACAGATAGTATTGAAAGCTTTAAGATCATTGACCATGTAAAAGGGAACTGGAGAAGGAATGATGCAGCCTCAGCATTAGCTAAGAAAGAAATGTGGTGGATACATGAATTAAAAACGCTTCAACCTAGAGGTTTAAATGGCAGTTTTGAACTTAAATGGTTCCTACAATAAAAGTTGCCATCAGACTGTAATATATTGAAAGAAAAGAATATTGCTTTTCTGTAGGAACATTTGTGTACCTTTTATTATATACCCTTTGGGAAGGATATGAATTTATTGTTTGGACGGATCATTGCTAAATAGTAAAGCTGTATTTGTAATAAGTAATGTGTTTTTAATAGAACCCTGGATTATGGATGGATGTACCCAGGAGCGAGTATATGAGATCTTCATGGGTAGTATATAAGGAGCGACCGGACCATGTCCACCTGTGCCTTGACAAAGACCCAATTAGGGTAGAAACGCGTCGGCGGCAGCAGGTGGACGTGGTCGCTATCTGAAAACAGCAGAGAGCATTCAGGGACGGGAGGAGAGCAGAGCGGTCTGAAAGCGCATGCAGCGCTGGGAGGTTCACGGCCGGAGGACAGCCAGCGGTGGGAACGGCAGTGTACACGGGTAACGCATTTCCCGGTTAGAAAGCCCCCGCTAACGCATTTCCCGGTTAGAAAGCCCCCGCTAAGAAGAACGGCGTCCTGCAAGATTGGTGAGCTCCCACCTGGGAACATCCATCTATACCAGGCATACCTGCTACACCGTTTAACTGAAATTGCTATATGCAAACAAGGAGAATCTTACAATTAGTGAACTTTTTAATGCTTGAACTTTTTAACAGTGGATATTTTAAATAAAACGTATGTTTCTTTACATTCTTTACATCCATATTGGAAAAATTCATTATTGAAGTGTACAGTTTAAACAGAGTGCTTTCGTCCTTCTGAGTGTGATATGTTCCGGAGATGTTGAATGAAAGCAATACTGTAAAGTGCTTTTTGGCTTATTACTAAAGTGGATATAATATACGGACTGCCTCTATTTTCTGAGTGTGGTATTCCCTGAGAGACGTAGTGTAGGAGCAGCGCTGTGAATTGCCTTTATTCTGTTTAGTTTAGCCATCAGATCTACGTCTGGAAGGCCCCACCTTTCCACTAGGAGTTGAAACACTTCTGGATGGAGGCCCCACTCGCCGGCATGCACGTCCTGACGACTGAGAAAGTCCGCTTCCCAATTCAGGACTCCCGGAATGAATATTGCCGATATTGCCGGTAGATGGCGTTCTGCCCACTGTAGAATCCGTGAGACTTCCTTCATTGCTAGGCGGCTTCGAGTGCCGCCTTGATGATTTATGTAGGCCACTGTGGTGGTGTTGTCCGACTGTACTTGAACAGGACGGTTCTGAATTAAATGCTGGGCTAGGTTAAAGGCATTGAAGACCGCCTGCAACTCCAGAATATTGATCGAGAGGAGGGACTCCTCCTTGGTCCACCGCCCCTGAAGGGAGTGTTGCTCCAACACCGCGCCCCAACCTCTTAGACTGGCATCTGTCGTCAACAGGACCCAGCTGGATATCCAGAACGGACGGCCCCTGCACAGTTGTTGGACCCGGAGTCACCAGAGCAGCGACAGACGGACCTCCGGAGTCAATGAGATCATTTGAGACCTGATCCGGTGAGGCAGGCCGTCCCATTTGGATAGAATCAGCCTCTGGAGAGGGCGAGAATGAAATTGAGCGTACTCCACCATGTCAAATGCTGACACCATGAGGCCCAGCACCTGCATCGCTGAATGTATTGACACTTGCGGACGAGATAGGAAGCAACGAATCCTGTCCTGAAGTTTCAGGACTTTCTCCTGAGACAGGAACAACCGCTGGTTGTGAGTGTCCAATAGTGCTCCCAGATGTACCATGCACTGAGCAGGGATCAGGGATGACTTCTTCCAGTTGATGAGCCACCCGTGGGCTTGCAGAAACCGGACCGTCACATCTAGATGACGCAGGAGAAGTTCTGGGGAATTTGCCAGGATTAACAAGTCGTCCAAATACGGCAGTATCCTGACCCCTTGATGGCGTGGTACCACCGTCTTCACCGCCATGACTTTTGTAAAGACTCGCGGAGCCGTCGTTAAACCAAAAGGTAACGCCCGAAACTGGTAATGGCAGTTGCCAATCGCAAATCTTAGGTATTGCTGATGAGACACTGCTATAGGAACATGCAGGTAAGCATCCTGTATATCCAGGGAGACCATGAAGTCCCCAGGTTCCAAGGCCAGAACTATAGAGCGAAGGGTTTCCATCCGGAACTTGGAAACCTTCACAAACCTGTTCAATGCCTTCAGGTTGAGAATGGGCCGGGAGGACCCATTCGGTTTCGGGACTAGAAACAGCAGAGAATAGTACCCCCGGCCCGTCTGCGCAAGAGGCACCTGTACTACGACTCCTGTATCCAGGAGGGTCTGTACCACCGAATGTAGAGTGTTTGCCTTTGTCTTGTCCAACGGGACATCTGTCTGGCAAAATCGATGAGGGGGTCGGTTTTTGAAGGCTATGGCGTAACCTCGTGTGACGACTTCCCGTACCCAGGCATCTGAAGTGGTCTTCAACCATTCCTGGGTATACCCTAGAAGCCGGCCCCCCACCATGGGATCCCCCAGAGGGAGGCCCGCCCCATCATGTGGCAGGCTTATCTGTCTTGGAAGCTGGCTGACGGGCCGCCCAGGCTCTTTTGGGTTTAGGCTTACCAGGTTTGGAAGTGCGGGCCTGCTTGTTGTACGCCTGACCTTTTGCTTTACCTGAAGGACGAAAGGGGCGATAGGAAGTACCTTTAGCCTTCGACACAGAAGGAGCAGTACTTGGCAGATAGGCAGTTTTGGCAGTAGCCAAGTCAGCCACAATCTTATTTAAATCCTCCCCAAACAGAATATCTCCCTTAAAAGGGAGTACCTCCAGGGTTTTTCTAGAGTCCAGATCCACAGACCAGGATCTCAGCCACAATATCTGGCGAGCCAGGACTGATGTAGTAGAGGCCTTGGCTGCCAGGATACTGGCATCAGAAGCCGCCTCTTTAATATAACGAGAAGCTGTGACAATATAAGACAAGCATTGTCTAGCATGGTCAGAGGAGATTTCAGCATCTAACTCCAAGGCCCATGCTTCAATGGCCTCTGCAGCCCAAGTAGCTGCAATAGTGGGCCTTTGTGCAGCACCCGTGAGGGTGTAAATTGCTTTCAGGCAACCCTCCACACGTTTATCCGTAGGCTCTTTTAGAGACGTGACGGTGGTGACCGGTAGAGCTGAGGAAACCAACATCCTAGCCACATGTGAGTCCATTGGAGGAGGCGTTTCCCAATTCTTAGACAGCTCCGGCGCGAGGGGATAGCGAGCCAGCATCTTCTTTTGAGGCACAAACTTCGTACCCGGGTTTTCCCAGGGTTCCTGACGTATTTCAATTAGGTGGTCAGAGTGAGGTAAAACTTGTTTAATCACCTTCTGACGCTTGAACCTATCTGGTTTCTTAGGAGGAATGGATGGCTCGGGATCATCCGTAATCTGTAAAATTAACTTAATAGCCTCCAAGAGATCAGGAACATCCACATGTGAACCACCCTCCCCATCAGCCGTATCTGAGTCAGAACCTGTGGGGTCAGTGTAAGTGCCGTCTTTATCTGACGAGGTGTCAGTGACAGCAGTGGATTGTGAGGAGACAAGCGCTCGCTTAGAGGACCCCTTGGATGTAGGCGAGCGATGGTCAGACTTTTTAGTAGTCAGGGACTGGTTCAACTTCTTTATTTGAGCAGATAAATCGTCCGCCCACGGCGGGTTAGCTGCAGGGACCACAAACGGTTGTACCGGCATTGGGGGTCCCATAGAGGGGGTGTTAGTTTATGAACTAGCGTATGCTGAAGCGTGGAAAAAGCGGCCCACGGCCGGTCATTATTTGCCCCCGTTGCCACCGTCCCACTGGGGGGCAAGGAGCCCCCAGAACCAGAGCCCAAAGCTGCTATATTCTCCTCATAGGTATCTGCGGCTTCAGCAACACCGGCAGTGTCTTCAGCCCCAGAACCGTTACCCTCAGAAGCAGACATGATATAACTTGCAGTATCAGGTAACACAGTACAATTTGTCAGCAGCACGAAACCCCTGCGCAGTGTAGTCAGCACCAGCAGAGATAAAGGAGAGATATGGTGAGAGATATGGTGACTAAATCACAGAGAAAAATACGTAAAACAGTATATCTTTGTGAAAATCCTATATTAGATAAAACCATGACGCACCAAGCCCCCTCAGGTTATAGAATATAGGGATAGCAGGTTGAGTGAAAGACACGAAATGGACACCACTCAGCTATCAAATGCACACACAAATAGTCACAGTTTGTACAATGCAGGGGTTATTACTAACAATAATACTGCACTGGACTAGCTTACACAGCTATATAACAATAGATATAACAGTACACAGTAAGAACTGGATGTATATCATAGGGTAATTGTACTAGGAAACCCTGACTAAATGCACTCTTTCTTAACTAACACTGACTAAAAAAGGCAGGTAGAATACTTAAGTGTCTTGTAAAGTCACAGCACTGACAACCAGGCGGCTTTACATAGGAGGATTTGCCCAAGCATTCCCAGGAACAGTGAGCTGAGGGATAATGACGCCACAGACACTGCCAGGGAGTGAGGGAGAGACAGATATGCAGCTCCAGGGCGGGAACATTTGCAGAAAATGGTGCCCTGGGGCTGGGGGAGGGGCTTCAGGTCCAAGCTCTATCCCCCTGCTGCCAAAACCACCGGGTACTGCGGGCTCTAATAAAACGGTTTATAGAGAAAACCTGACCTGTCCCATGCCCTGGTGATCTAGTGGGATCGCCTGTACTGCCACAGTGTCTACCGCCAGCGTGCGCGGCCCGCCTCCCACTGACCGCGCCGGATCGTGATAAAGACCGAGTCCCGCAAGCGGGACCCACTTACCACACATAAATCATAGTATTTGTTATGCGGCTCTGACTAGAAATGTCTGGTTCTTTGACCTTCGGCGCTGCGAGCGCCTTTTTCCTAGCAGCGCCGAAGGTTAAAGAACCAGACATTTCTAGTCAGAGCCGCATAAGAAAATACTATGATTTATGTGAATCAGTATACAACTGCCAGTACTAGATTAATGTCAAAGGCGAAGGGTATTTGGCCTATTGTTCAAACTGACCCTGACCTACCATCTTTATCCAAGAAACGGATAATGCCTTGTTATAAACGAGGACGTAGTATTCGTGACATGATTGTGCACAGTGACATTTCTGATTTTGACTCCCAGGCACCCCAACATTTTCTTACCAAAAAAACAGGTAATTATAAATGTTTAGGGTGTACCACTTGCACATACCTAGAAACAGGAGATACTATAGTACATCCGCACTCTGGCAAATGAATCAAACTGCAACATTGTTTCACATGTACCTCACGCTATGTGGTGTATTGTATCATGTGCCCCTGTGGATTATACTACATAGGGAAGACCACATGCATGTTTAAAGTACGCATGGCCCAACACAGGAGCGCTATTAAATCCGCGCTTGAAGGCAAACCAGCCGAACAACCTGTTTCTAAACATTTTAAGTTACGAGGACACACTTTGTCTTCATTAAAATATAAAATGATAGACATGGTCCCGGAAAGCAGGAGACGTGGTGACAGATCTAGGCTCTTGCTACAAAGGGAAGCACAGTGGATTAACAGGCTCAACACTGTAACACATAAGGGGTTAAATGAAACACTTTCTTACAGCAGTTTTCTGTGATATTTTTCTTCATCTCTACATGTTGTTTTAATTAATTCATCTAATTGATTCCCCCTGGTTAACCATTTAAGTCAATTGTGATGTGGTGTTGTATAATCGCCCCGATTGCTATACTCATATATAATCTTTGATATAACTTGTTGCATTTTATCCTGTGGATGATCATTGTATTTACAAAGTATCGTTTGAATATTAAACGTCATTCATTCATTTCCATGTCTGTAGTGTGGTGAAGGGTTAACACTCTCTTGTTACGTAATTAGGCCATGCTGCATGACATCAGCTGGAAGTCTAACTCTGGGGCTTCCTGGACTGCACTGCACCTGGTGATTTCACTTGTTATATAGGTAAGACTTGTTATGTTGTATGTATATGCCTGACGAAGGTTTGTGATTAAAACCGAAACGTTGTACATCAAAATCAGGAGACTGGACCCGTTTATTTGAATTAAGTCCTGGAGTGCCGCTTCATTGTGCTTATATCTTCAACCTACAAAGTTGATTTAGAGGGCACCGGGCAAGCTGACTGTGATGTTTATTTCATGAGTGCCGAATACAAATACTATTTATATATATATATATATATATATATATATCTATCTATCTATCTGGGATCAATCTTGTCATGCCTCTTCCCCACGAGGCATGCACCTTATGTCCCTATTGGAAAAAATTAAGAGGGGAGGCAGGAGGGTGAGAATTCTCTCTCTGGCACAGGGCACCAAAAAGTCTAGTTACGGCTCTGTCTATAACTGCCACCTGCATGCAGTGACAATCACAAAGCCTTTTATATTAGATCACACAGGTGCACCCATGTGGTGCACCTGTGTGATTGTGTGCTGCAAGTGAAACCCAGAGGGTATTTGCAACCGGTTCCTGTATCCTGAACTGTAATGGTAGTGTTTGGGAAACTCTACTCTACACAATCATTGACATAAGCCTAACTAATTCTATAGATCCCTTTCATTCTAAGCCAGTGCTGTATTATTTGCTGCATATAGTTGTACAGTGGAGCTCATTCTACAAATCCTTAGTTACGGAGTTACTTTTGTATGAAAAATATGACAGTACGAGTTAGTAATGTCTACACCAAATTATGAGCTCTATTTAGTAAAAAAAATTGAAATTACCGTATATACTCGAGTATAAGTCGACCCGAATATAAGCCAAGGCACCTACTTTTCCCCAAAAAAACTGGGAAAACTTATTGACTCGAGTATAAGCCTAGGGTGGGAAATGCAGCTCTAGCCGTACACAGCCCTCATACTGCCAGATATGCCCCCCAGTGCCAGATATACCCCCACAGTGCTAAATATGCCCCCATGGTGCTAGATATTTGCCCTCATAGTGCCAGATATGCCCCCACATTGCCAGATACACATATTCCCCCACAGTGCCACATATGCCCTCATACTGCCAGATAATCCCCCACAGTGCCAGATATGCCCCCACAGTGCCAGATATGCCCTCATACTGCCAGATATGCCCCCACAGTGCCACATATGCCCTCATACTGTCAGATAATCCCCCAGTGCCACATATGCCCTCATACTGCCAGATAATCCCCCACAGTGCCACATATGCCCTCATACTGCCAGATAATCCCCCACAGTGCCACATATGCCCTCATACTGCCAGATAATCCCCCACAGTGCCACATATGCCCTCATACTGCCAGATATGCCCCCACAGTGCTACATATGCCCCCACAGTGCCAGATACCGTATGCCCTCATAGTGCCAGATATGCCCAGCCCCCAACTACCCCGCGACAACCCCCCCCCCCCCCCCCCCCCCACCGACACACCCGCGCTCCAGCCTGTAGCCCGTCTCTACTCACCATCAATGACGGGGCACGGGAGTGCAGGCAGCGGCAGGCGGTGCGGGCAGCGGTGGCCGGCCTTGGGACAGAACGCAGCGGCTGAGGAGGCGGACGGCTGAGGAGGCAGGCGGCGCGGCGGTGCTTTAGCGAGCATGGAGAGGGAGAAGGATGGCTGCAGCAGCGTCACTGGTGGATGCACCAATTACAGTGCGCTGCTGCGGCTCTCGAGTCCCCCTCCCTCCCTCCTCCTCCTCCTCAAATGGCTGCTCCCTGCGCTCTGCTCCTGCACACGACTCCCGGGAGCATCACTCGAGTATAAGCCGAGGGGGAGCTTTTTCAGCACAAAAAATGTGCTGAAAAACTCGGCTTATACTCGAGTATATACGGTAGTTTGAAATGTTCTACTTGTTTTCGCACGCATATCTACAAACTATTTTTGCCCCACTTAATTAAAAGTAGATGCCAGGCCATACCTTGCATTAAAGGTCTATCTCTGCAAAGTTCCTGGAGATCTCTATTGCAAGAAAAAAAGTATGTTATATTCCGCACTTTCAGCTTAGTGACAAGGGTCCAACCCTTCAACATACCCCAAAATAACAATGGAATTTCCACCGGGCGCTGTCCTTAAAAGATGACACTCTGTATACACAGAGCCGGCCCTAGCGAACCGCTCAGCACACATCTCTCCCCCCGCTCAGCACAGCGTGATGTGTGCTGAACGTGCGGGGGAAGCGGGGGGGAGGGGTGGCGCTCATTTCACCCAGCGGGTGAAGTGACCGACCTGCTAGATTAGCCTGCATGCAGGCCAATCTGGCACCAGCGATAGCGATGCGGGGGCTGCGCATCACTATCGCTGTGAGGGGTACATACGGAGTGACCGCTGCTTAAAATCTAAGCAATCTAGTCAGATTGCTTAGATTTTAAGCAGTGATCGCTCCGTGAGTACCCCCCTATAGGCAAACTAGGCAATTGCCTAGGACATTTGGTATGCCTAGGGGCCCAAGCAGCTTTTGCTGATTAAAATGATATGCAGCATGCCTATATTCTGTGTGTAAATGCAGCTATATCTGCATATGAAATGCTACGTTACAGTGTATTCCTGGAAATCACTGTAACGTAGCATTTCATATGCAGATACAGCCACAGTCGCACACAGAATATAGGGGGTAATTCTGAGTTGATCGCAGCAGGAACTTTATTAGCAGTTGGGCAAAACCATGGCCCTCATTCCGAGTTGTTCGCTCGTTGACGAATTTCGCTATATTGCGATTAGTCGCTTACTGCACATGCGCAATGTTCGCAGAGCGCATGCGCTTAGTTATTTTACTCAAAAGTTAGGTATTTTACTCACGGCATTACGAGGATTTTTCTTCGTTCTGGTGATCGGAGTGTGATTGACAGGAAGTGGGTGTTTCTGGGCGGAAACTGGCCGTTTTATGGGTGTGTGTGAAAAAACGCTGCCGTTTCTGGGAAAAACGCGGGAGTGGCTGGAGAAACGGGGGAGTGCCTGGGCGAACGCTGGGTGTGTTTGTGACGTCAAACCAGGAACGAAACTGACTGAACTGATCGCAGTGGCAGAGTAAGTGTCGAGCTACTCAGAAACTGCAAAGAAATTTCTATTCGCAATTTTGCAAATCTTTCGTTCGCAATTCTGCTATGCTAAGATACACTCCCAGAGGGCGGCGGCTTAGCGTGTGCAATGCTGCTAAAAGCAGCTAGCGAGCGAACAACTCGGAATGAGGGCCCATGTGCACTGCAGGGGAGGCAGATATAACATGTGCAGAGAGAGTTAGATTTGGGTGGGGTGTGCTCAATCTGCAATCTAAATTGCAGTGTAAAAATAAAGCAGCCAGTATTTACCCTGCACAGAAACAAAATAACCCACCCAAATCTAACTCTCTCTGCACATGTTATATCTGCCTCCCCTGCAGTGCACATGGTTTTGCCCAACTGCTAACAAAGTTCCTGCTGTGATCAACTCAGAATTACCCCCATAGGCATGCCGCATATCAATTTATTCAGCAGAAGCTGCTTGTGCATCATAGCCACAAAGTAATGCAAATAAGATGTATTTTCCTCAAAAAAAGGTGCCCGGCGTGCCAGCTGACTCACGCCAGGCATCTCCTGCTGCACAGCGTATTGAGGCAAGATGTATGTGGACACATCTGTATCCTAGCAGAGGTCACAGTGTTAGCAGTCATGTGAGTGCTGTGTGTGTGTGGGTTGGTTGTGCAGTAGTCATGTGTATAACTGCATTAATAATGTGCAGCAAATGTGTAAGGGGCACTATGTGTGTCATTATGTGTATAAGGTCATTAATAATGTGCGACATAGGTGTAAGGGACATTATGTGTTTAAGGCAATTAATAAAGGTTGGTATAATATGTAAGGTGCATTATGTTTATAAAGACATTGATAATGTGTATCATATGTGTAAGGGGCATTACTGTGTGGTATTATGTGTATAAATGCATTACTAATGTGTGGCATTATGTGTATAAGGTGCTCTACTGTGTGGCCTAACATATAAAAAGAACACTACTGTGTGGTCTAATGTGAATAAAGAGCAATATGGTGTGGTGTAATGTGCATAAGGATCAATTCAGTATGATGTAATGTGAATAAGGGGCACTACTGTAAGGAGTAACGTATATAAGGTAAAGTGGTATTACGGTGTGATGTAATGTGAATTAGGGACACTATCACATGATAAAATGTGAACACCAAAATGAGGATTTCTATGGGTGAGGGGTGATGGTGCTGGGAAAGGGGTGCAGGGTCAAAGGTGGAACTAGTTGTGGTGCTAGGGGGCACCAGCCAAAATCTTGCCTAGGGCATCATATTGGTTAGGGCCAGCTCTGTGTATACAGTTTTTATGGAAAAATACAAATGGGCACAGTTCAGGAGATTTATGGTAAACTTACCATTGTTAAATCTCTTTCTGCGAGGTACACTGGATTCCACAGGGAATAACATTAGGGTGTAGATTTGGATCTTGATCCGAGGCACCATCAGGCTAAAGCTTTGAGTGTTCCCAGGATGCGGTGCACCAACTCCTCTATAGCCCCGCCTCCAGGCACTGGAGCTCAGTTTTGTTAACAAGTGCAATGCAGTAGCAGGTAAGAGAGATGGTAGATGTTAGTCACATAGAACCACATTCTCACGACAGGAGAAGGGACCAGCGGCTAATGCCATACAAACCCAAAGAAGCTAAGTGTGTCAGGGTGGGCTCCCCGTGGAATCCAGTGTACCTTGCAGAAAGAGATTTAACAATGGTAAGTCTACCATAAATCTCCTTTTCTGCAGCGGGGAACACTGGTATTCCACAGGGAATAACATCGGGGATGTCCTAAAGCACTTCCTCATGGGAGGGGATGCACTGTAGCGGGTACAAGAACCCGGCGTCCAAAGGAAGCATCCTGGGAGGTGGAAGTATCAAAGGCATAGAACCTGATGAACGTGTTCACTGAAGATCACGTAGCCACTATGCACAAATGTTCAGTGGATGCGCCACGGCGGGCTGCCCAAGAAGGTCCAACCAACTGAGTAGAATGGGCCTTGATAGCAGCAGGAGCTGGGAGTCCAGCCTGTGCACAAGCTTGTGCAATCACCATTCTAATCTATCTGGACAAGGTTTGCTTATTCGCAGGCCAGCCACGTCTGTGAAAACCAAAAAGTACAAAAAGAGAATCTGACCTCCTGATAGAGGCAGTCCTTTCCACATAAATACGGAGAGCCCGTACCACGTCCAAAGATCTTTCTTTGGAGGACAAACCAGAAGCGATGAAGGCCGGAACCACAATCTCCTGGTTAAGGTGAAAAGATGATACCACCTTAGGTAAATAACCAAGGCGAGTTCGAAGAACTGCACGGTCACGGTGAAAAATCAGAAAGGGTGGACGACAGGACAAAGCACCTAAGTCCGACACCCTTCCAGCAGAGGCAATAGCCAACAGAAACACGACCTTAAGCGTAAGGCATTTAAGGTCCACAGATTCAGGAGGTTCAAATGGAGACTCTTGTAGGGCATTTAAGATGACAGAGAGATCCCATGGAGCCACAGGAGGGACATAGGGATGCTGAATCCTTAGAACACCCTGAGTGAAAGTATGAACGACAGGAATAGATGCAATTTTTCTCTAAAACCACACCGACAAGGCAGATATATGAACCTTGAGGGAGGCCGAAGGCCCAAGTCTAGGCCTTGTTGTAGAAAAGCCAAAAGTCTGAAAGTTTTGAAAGTATATGCATCATAATTCTTAGCGGCACACCAGGATTCCAGACCCTGTAATAAATCCGAGCTGAAGCCGGTTTACGGGCTTTCAACATAGTTTGAATGACCGCTTCAGAGAATCCTATTGCTCTCAGGAGTGATGCTTCAAGAGCCACGCCGTCAAAGCCAGTCTGGCCAGGTCCGGGTAGACACAAGGGCCCTGAACGAGGAGGTCTGGGCATTGAGGAAGTAGAAGAGAGACCCTGCAGGTCTTAGAACCAATGCCGTGTGGGCCACGCTGGAGCGATTAGGAGTAGTATTCTTCCTTTTTGCTTGAACTTTCCTATTACCCTTGGCAGGAAAGACACTGGAGGGAACACATATGGCAGCCAAAAGTTCCATGGAATTGCCAGTGCATCCACGAACGCTGCTTGAGGATCCCTTGTCCTTGCTCCGAAGACCGGAGCCCTGTGATTGTGTCGAGATGCCATCACGTCTACATCTGGTAGGCCCCACTTGTCCACTAGGAGTTGAAAGACTTCGGGATGAAGGCTCCACTCTCCGGCGTGCACGTCCTGATGACTGAGGAAGTCCGCTTCCCAGTTGAGGACTCCCGGAATGAACACTGCCGATATGGCTGGCAGATGGCATTCCGCCCATTGGAGGATTTTTGACACTTCAATCATTGTCCTGTGGTTTCCAGTGCCGCCTTGAGGATTTATGTATGCCACCATGGTGGCGTTTTCTGATTGTACTTGAACAGGCCTGTTCTGTACCAGAGGCAGGGCCAGTGTCAACGCATTGAACACCACCCGCAATTTCAGAATTTTGTCGGGAGGAGAGATTCCTCCCTGGTCTACCGACCCTGGAGAGAGTGTTGCTCCAACACTGCGCCCCAACCTCGCAGACTGGCGTCTGTTGTCAGGAGGGCCCAGTTGGAGATCCAGAAGGGATGGCCCCTGCTCACCTGTTGGTCCTGTAGCCACCAGCTCAGTGACACACCAACCTCCGGAGTCAAGGAGATCATTTGAGACCTGATCCAGCGAGGCAGGCCATCCCACTGGGAAAGGATTAACCTCTGCAGGGGGCGGGAATGAAATTGAGCGTACTCTACCATGTCGAATGCCAACACCATGAGGCCTAGTACTTGCATCGCTGAGTGAGTTTCCTCCGACAAATCCGTAGCGCCAGCACTGCATGATGCAGGAGCGTCTGCGGATTTCCCGCCCTGTGTAGCAGACATTATTGGGAATGTAGCCTTAGGGCGCAGCAGTACAATATAGCCAGGCAAACACAATACCTGCAAAAAAAAAACTATGTTATGTGATAGCTAATGCAAAGCACAAAACAGAGGATTTAAGCGGTGTGAGGTGACTGAAACACACAGTGAAAAATACAAAACAGTATATCCTGTGGAACACTATCTTTGAAATGAGACCCTGAGACGTCAAGGGTACAGGATATAGTGATAGCAATATGTGTGATACACAGAATAGAATCCACACAGCAGCTATAGGCACACACAGTCACAGGTCCAATGCAGAAATTATTACATATAAATAAGACTGCACTGGACTAGTAAATCTACATATAGATATGTATGTATACAGATATAAAAATGCACAGTAAACACTGGATGTATATTACAGAATACTTGTACAAAATATTCATATAGCAGTACACTTGTTCTTAACTAACACTATCTAAAATGACATGTAGAATACTTAAGTGTCTGTAAATACACATCGCTGACAAGCCAGGCGGTTTTACAGAGGAGACAGTGCCCAGCAGTCCCGGAGATCAGCCCAGCTATATAATGGCGCCAAAATCCCTTCAGGGAGTGAGGGAGAGAGAGAGATGCAGCTCCAGGGCGGGAACACCAGCAGTAGATGGCGCCCGGAGCTGGGGGAGGGGCTACAGGTCAGCGCCTTATCCCCTCTGCTGGACTTCACCACCGGGTACTATGGAGCCTATATTAAACGGATTTTAGTAAGTTCGACCTGTGCTTCCTGCCCTGGTGGATATACAGGGGTCCCTGCATGGCCACAGTGTCCATGCCAGCAGCGCGGTCTGTCTCCTGGGACTGCGAACGGATCACAATTTACCGGCGGGTCCCACCTGGGGGACCCTCTTACCTCCTCCCTGTCATGCAGCCACTCGATCCAGGAGAGCAGCAGCGGTGGTGTGGCTAGAAACTGGTGCAAATACCCGGGAACCAGGCCGCGGGAGTATGCAGCGCCGCTTAGGGAGGTGATGGAGCCGCAGCACAGCATGTCAGAATGACATAAAAGTGCTGCGCCCATTGAAGTCTTCTTAAAAAGCTCTTTTCAGGGCTGCCTAGCGCAGCCCCCCTTGTTAGTGACCTGCACTGCAGGCACCAACTTACAAACTGAGCTCCAGTACCTGGAGGCAGGGCTATAGAGGAGGCAGTGCATCCTGGGAACAGTCAAAGCTTCAGCCTGTTATTGCCTCGGATCAAGATCCAACTCTACACCCCGATGTTATTCCCTGTGGAATACCAGTGTACCCTGCTGCAGAAATAAATATATATATATATATATATATATATATATATATATATATATATATATATATATAGGGAGGTATGTGTATATACAGAAGGTGTTTGTATATACACTGTATATTGGTGTGAGTGTGGGGTATGTGCATGGTCCCGGGGAAGAGATGCCCTGACTCCCCAGCCCGAGCCATATGTGACTGGGGGAGGTGCCAAGCAGGCTCCAGGATGCTGTAGGGTGGGAAAGCCAGTCAGGGGACTTGGGAGCCAGACTGAAGGCTGTAGATAGTGATCCCCCATGATTCTGAATAGAAGAAAGGATAATGGGGACATGGCATCCCCCGTTCCCAGCCCTCTTATATTCCCATAGCTAAAGCTTCGGCGCATGTGCACATTACACCTAATGCTATATACAGCAGAGTGCGATGAAAATTAGGTCATCAAGTTTGCTGATTATCTAATTTTGATCAGGGATAGATAGATAGATAGATAGATAGATAGATAGATAGATAGATAGATAGATAGATAGATAGATAGATAGATAGATAGATAGATAGATAGATAGATAGAGGGTCTGGAGATATACTGGGCTTGGTTCAGAGTTGAAAACAGTTGCATCCGCTATTGCCTCTTAACCGTCCTCAGTGTGACTGTGATTTTATGCTAATGCTGCAACCAATGGGCTTCCTACTGAGACACCGAACAGCTGCATTGTAAATCAGCCACTGTGTGTACAAAGACGCATCATCAGGCACTAGAGCAGCCTCATGGAGGAGCAGAACGTACATGTGCTTTTGAAGACAAGTTTGGAGCAGAGAGAAGTTTCTTTTCTACATAAATAGCTTATCTGATCAGAGCCGGCCATAAGCAAAGGCAAACTAGGCAAATGCCTATGGTATTCGGAATGCCTAGGGGCACACGCTGCTTCTGCTGATTAAAATGATATGTACCATGACTATGAGGGTAATTCCAAGTTGATCGCAGCAGGAAATTTTTTAGCAGTTGGGCAAAACCATGTGCACTGCAGAGGGGTAGATATAACATGTGCAGAGAGAGTTAGATTTGGGTGGGGTGTATTCAAACTGAAATCTAAATTGCAGTGTAAAAATAAAGCAACCAGTATTTACCCTGCACAGAAACAAAATAACCCACCCAAATCTAACTCTCTCTGCACATGTTATATCTGCCCCCCCTGCTGTGCACATGGATTTGCCCAATTGCTAACAAACTTGTTGCTGCGATCAACTCAGAATTACCCCCAATATTCTGTGTGTGACTGCGGCTGTATCTGCATACGAAATGCTATGTTACAGTGTATTCCTGGAAATCACTGTAACGCAGCATTTCATATGCAGATACAGTAACAGTCGCACACAGAATATAGGCATGCTAATTATCATTTGAATCCGCAGAAGCTGCTTGTGCATCCTAGTTACATAGCAATGAAAATAAGATGCATTTTCTGCAAAAAAAAGGCTCCCAACGTTAGCAGAGCTGGACGGGAGCTGCATAGCATATTGGCCCTCATTCCGAGTTGTTCGCTCGCTAGCTACTTTTAGCAGCATTGCACACGCTAGGCCGCCGCCCTCTGGGAGTGTATCTTAGCATAGCAGAATTGCTAACGAAAGATTAGCAATTCTGCTATTATTAGCATAATTGCTAACGAAAGCTATTTCCTTGCAGTTTCTGAGTAGCTCCAGACCTACTCCTAGATTGCGATCACCTCAGTCCGCTTAGTTCCTGGTTTGACGTCACAAACACGCCCAGCGTCCGGCCAGCCACTCCTGCGTTTTTACCTGGCACACCTGCATTTTTTAGCACACTCCCTGAAAACGGCCAGTTTCGGCCCAGAAACACCCACTTCCTGTCAATCACACTACGATCAGCAGAGCGATTGAAAAGCTTTGTTCGCCCGTGAGTAAAATAGCATAGTTTTGTGTAAAATTGCTTAGCGCGTGCGCCCTGCTGTGCATACGCATGCGCAGAACTGCCGGATTTTAGCCTATTAGCAATTCTGCTAAAATTAGCAGCGAGCGAACAACTCAGAATGAGGGCCTTTGAGTCAAGATGTATGAGGACACATCGGTATCCAAACAGAGGCAGAGGTCAAAGTGTTAGCGGCCGTGTGAGTGATGTGTGTGGGTAGGTTTGTTGTGCAATAGTGTTCGGGGGTGGGCAGATATAACATGTGCAGAGAGAGTTAAGGGCCCTACACACTTGCCGATGTGTGCGGCCGATATGAACAATCTCATTCAGTAATGAACGAGAAATTGTTCATATCTTTCAGTGTGTAGGTCACCCACTGGCCGTCGCGCACCTCAGCAAATGTGTAGGGGGATTAGATTTGTTTGGGTAATTTTGTTTCTGTGCAGGGTAAATACTGGCTGCTTTATTTTTACACTGCAATTTAGATTTCAGTTTGAACACACCCCACCCAAATCTAACTCTCTATGCACATGTTATATCTGCCCCCCTGCAATGCACATGGGGCCTAATTCAGAGTTGATCGCAGCAGCAAATTTGTTAGCAGTTGGACAAAACCATGGTGGTCATTCCGAGTTGATCACTAGCTGCATTTGTTCGCAGAGCAGCGATCAGGCTAAAAAACGGCAGTTCTGCGCATGCGTATGCGGCGCAATGCGCACGCACGTTGTACGGGTACAAAGCCCGTTGTTGTTTTGCACAGGTTCTAGCAAAGTTTTCAGTCGCACTGACGGCCGCAAGAAGATTGACAGGAAGGGGGCGTTTCTGGGTGTCAACTGACCGTTTTCAGGGAGTGTTCGGAAAAACGCAGGCGTGCCAGGAAAAACGCAGGCGTGGCTGGGCGAACGCTGGGCGGGTTTGTGACGTCAAAACAGGAAATAAACAGTCTGAAGTGATCGCAAGTGCTGAGTAGGTTTTGAGCTACTCTGAAACTGCACAAAAAAACTTTGTAGCCGCTCTGCAATACATTAGTTCGCACTTCTGCTAAGCTAAAATACACTCCCAGTGGGCGGCGGCATAGCGTTTGCATGGCTGCTAAAAACTGCTAGCGAGCGATCAACTCGGAATGACCACCCATGTGCACTGCAGGAGGAGCCGATATAACATGTGCCGAGAGAGTTAGATTTTGGTGGGGTGTGTTGAAACTGAAATCTATATTGCAGTGTAATAATAAAGCAGCCAGTATTTACCCTGCACAGAAACAAAATAACCCACCCAAATCTAACTCTCTCTGCAAATGTTATATCTGACGCCCCCCCCCCCCCCCCTCCCCCTGCAGTTCACATGGGGGGTAATTCTGAGTTGATCGCAGCAGCAAGTTTGTTAGTAATTCGGGAAAACCATGGTGGTCATTCCGAGTTGTTTGCTCATTGCCGATATTCGCTATGCTGCGATTTGTTGCTAAATGCGCATGCGCATGGTATGCAGCGCGCATGAGCTTAGTTATTTAACTAAAAACTTAGCAGTTTTGCTTTTGTCTTTGCGGCGCTTTTCAGTCGCACTGCTGATCGGTGAGTGATTGACAGGAAAGGGGCGTTTTTGGGTGGTAACTGAGCGTTTTCCAGGAGTGTGCTAAAAAACGCAGGCGTGTCAGGGAAAAACGCGGGAGTGTCTGGAGAAACGGGGGAGTGGCTGGCCGAACGCAGGGCGTGTTTGTGACGTCAAACCAGGAACTAAACGGACCGAGCTGACACATTTTTGGTTCCCCTACTGAGATAATGACACATTTATATATATATTATATATCTATATAATATATCTATATATCTATATCTATATATACACATAATATATAATATATATGTCGTTATCTCAGTAGGGGAACCAAAAATGTGAGATTCTGAATTTTGGATAAGGGATACTCAACATGTATTACCATGGATAAGGTGACCAACCCTATATTTATCTGTATTCAATTTTATATAATCAGTCGAAGCACAGTTTGCCATTGGGTGTCAATTTTACAAGGAATAAGGGAAAAGGATGTGATAAATGGAAATTCAGACATAAGAATCATATGGGTCTAAGGGCCTCATTTAGTATGGAACGCATCAACGCTGCAGTGGGAACTGGGTAAGTCATGGGTCTTACCCGGTTTGGAACTGTGGGGCAGATGCATTAAGCCTGGAAAAGTGATAAAGCAGCGATAAATGCAAGGTGATAATGCACCAGCCAATCAACTCCAATATGTAAATTGACAGTTAGGAGCTGATTGGCTGGTGCGTTATCACCTTCCACTTATCACTGCTTTATCACTGCTTTATCACTTTTCCAGGCTTAATACATCTGCGCCTGTGTTCCAATTCCTGAGTCAGACCCAGAACTTTGGTGGAAAAGGGGTATATAAGCCACCTTAAGTTTTGCTGCTCTTGTGTAACTACATGTCCTGTTGGGCCCCGTCAGATAAGGTTTAAGACCTGGGTTGCCAACCTCTCATTGCTAGTTTGTTAATTGCAGAATAGTGGCAGTGACTCTGGCAGGGAACACTCACCTGGGTATGCTTGTTAAATAGGTAACAACATTCAAAAAATCATCATCAGGAATCTCGGTAAAGCTGGGATATTCGGGAAAGGTTATAATAGGTGCTCCATCGTTCCCTCTTCCTCCTGGGAACAAAGTACATTGGTTTTGAAATACTCTATTATTTCATCACAGATAAATCATGCATAATGTACTATGGGGGACATTTACTAAGCAGTGATAAGAGCAGAGAAGTGAGCCAGTGGAGACGTTGCTCCATCAACCAATCAGCTACTCTGTAACATTTTATAGTATGCAAATTATAGATGTTACGCTAGTGCTGATTGGTTGCCATGGGCAACTTCTCCACTGACTCACTTCTCCGCTCTTATCACTGCTTAGTAAATCTCCCCCTAAATCCCCAGCTATACAGTAAAAGGATATAATCAGTCACTGGAATGTTCTGTGGCAATATAAAGTTGCTTTCATACAGAACTCCTTAATGACTTCTGATGAGATTAGAAGAACCCATTGTTTCTACAGTTATTGGTTTCAGTATAATGCACTCCACAGTTGCCTATCCTCCCACATTCTTCAGGAGACTCCCTGAAATAGCAGCAATCTCCCTGGCTCCCTAAATAGTCCATCAATCTCCCTGATTGCACCTTATCCCCATTATGCAGCTGTTACATTATTGGAGGAAAAAAAGAAGAGATTTATATACATTCAAACGGGCTCATCAGTGCCATTTCCCTGCATTGGTTATAAGGCACAATGGGACAGATGTATTAACGTGGAGAAGGCATAAGGAAGTGATAAACCAGTGATAAGTGCAGGGTGATAAACGCACCAGCCAATCAGCTCCTAACTATTAATTTACATATTGGAGCTTATTTGCTGGTGCGTTTATCACCTTGCAATTATCACTGCTTTATCACTTCCTTATGCCTTCTCCAGGTTAATACATTTGCCCCAACGATCAGAGCCTTCTTTTTGTATGGGCTCAATGGGCAATTGCCCAAGGGTCCCAGGAGTATAAGGCCCTAGGCTGATAGCTGAGGGTCTCCTCTTTCCAGGGGCACCAGATTTTTAAAAATCGGCCCTGGGGAACTGGAGATATCCGGCTTCAAAGCAGTGATCCCCATCCAAGACTGTTGATTGCTCTTCCCAGCCAGATATCTCGGGTTCTGTCTGGCTTAGAGTTTTTCTGAGGATATTTTTCAAAAGCTGGGACTCTCCCCTTTCTACTGTGCCCAGAACTGGAGATATCAGCCTTCAAGCAGCTGGTCCTTGCTCCAGCTCCACACATCTGGTATGCAGTTTTATTTTTTCGCCGGTGGATTGCACTGGCTCCTGAACTCTGATCTCCAAATCCCCAGTACCTTCTGAAAGGTGGGGCTCTCTAGTTTATTTTTATCACATTGAAAGCTAAGATATCTATTTCCAGGAACTGGAGGTTTCTGAAGTCAAACAAGCTGCCCTCCCACTGGAAAATGATGAATATTAAGCCCACTCCACTATCCACCCCTCCCCTGCGTATTACACACACCGTCACCCTACCACCCTGGAAGTCATGTACCGGGGCCGCTTCATTCATCCCAATGCCTCTTCTACAGTTTAGTGTTCTCCCACAGTCCAGGTCCTACATACTGAGCGGAAGATAGAACACCCCCTACCGCCCGCGGGACATCAAACCTGCTGCTGATAGCACCCCCAACCCTACCGCTGGAGGATGGGTAGGAGGCAGGCACGGATACAGAGGGGGGCGGTGGGGGCGATCGCCCCCCCTAGCACACTTCTGCCTACAGACAATCTGTCTGTGAAGTCCTGCTCCTTAACCCCTTCCTATCTCAGCTGGCCGTCAGCTATAGTCAGTCAGCTATAGTCAGTGGTGTGAGTCGCAGCAGCTCACAGCGGGTGCCCCTTCCTCCTCACTCACCCTTTTGGCCTGCACGGCAGTTAATCAATCAACATAGTTTGTTGATTGAGACTGCTTTCATCTCCCCAGCGTCTCCTTGCTGATAACAGATCCAGGAAGTGTGGCTGTGTGTTGGGGGCGTGGCTTCACTTATAAGACAGGCTAGTGGGCTAATACAAACAGTATACTATAGTGTGTTTACTTTTTTCCACACTGAGAGCATGCTGCATTCCTGCACCCAGAGACCAGCCAGAGGGACTTTCCTGCCAATCTGTGCCATTGACCAGCCTGTGGAAAAGGGACCATCTTACCAGCCTGTTGCAGAGGAACCAGCCAGTAAGAGATCTTCTTGCCATATTCCCTAGGCAGGGTATTACAGGTTGAGTCTCACATATGTGCGATACAGTAGAACAGAGGATGTCTGTAGTAGATGCACTTATAGGTTTTAAAATATTCCTTGTATTTCATAATATTAAACATTACATATCATGTCCTGTCAGTGAAATACTAAAATAATAGAGAGATGCGTGTAAAAGTACAGAAAATGTGTATAAAAATGCTATACAAGAAATATGGTGTATGCTAATCTGTCCTCTATTTGGTTACTTTCTCATAACACCATACTCCTTCTACAAGGTATCAACTCGGAATTGTCCTCACCGTGTAATTCCCCTACAAGGTGCCCTCACTATAGCCTCACAAATGAGTATTAACGTCTTCAAGTTCCTGTATAGCATTGGTCCTATAATGTGCATCAGTTTATATATCAGTGGGAGAGATCCCTTGATTATAAATGGCACCCTAATAGCTGGTAGGGATATATTGCAAGATAAGCAGGTAAAGGATTTGTTAGTGGGTGTTTGGTATAATAATCACTTCTACAACACATCAAATCAAAGTCCCCCAATATAACATCTATCCAAATCCCTAGAAATATTTCAATTGCTTGATATGGTGCGTCCTCGGGAGCCTCACTCTCTTATAACTGATGTCATTACAGACAAGGGGCCTAATTCACACCTGATCACTGCTGTGCATTTTCTCACAGCAGCCGTTCAGGTTTGAACTGCACATATACGCTGGTGCATGCCAGACAGCCGACGGCCATCTCAGCCCTGCCAGGCAGAGGCGGACGCTGGGCAGGAGGGTGCGGGCCGGTGGCGTTTTGCTGCCTTTTTAGGGGTGCGGTCCAGGCAACGCAGGTGTGCCCGGACCGTGCGGGGGGCAGGCTGCTGCGTGACGTCACACGCAGCCGCTGTGACCCGGTCAGTGACTAGTAGCTCCCTGCCTGTGCGCAGGAGCTGCGCTGGTAGGGTGCTACTCATCAAGTACAAAAGCATTGCCGCTGTGCGATGGTTTTGAACTTGTACGGTGGGGAGTCAGACATGCGGGGCGGACTAGCCTTGTGCTGGGTCCCCCCCCCCCCCGCATGTCTGAGTAACTGATCGTAGCTGCACGGCTACGATCAAGTTTGAATTATGCCAAATGTCTTGTCACTACTGTTGCCACAAATGCCGTATTTTGATGGCCCTCTATTATACCATCTATATGTTCATCATAATTTATGACACGTCCTGTACAGTTGTGATACCTACAGTATACAAAGTTGTAATTCCCTAATATTGGGGTATAACAAAAAAATATAAAATTAAAGCAGAATGTCTGGATTAATTATGATTGACTTATTCTATATCAGCACCTCATATTAACATGAGAAACAGTAACAATCTGATAATAGATTTATAAAATAGACAATCCTAGCAGTGCGCACAAGCAGAAAAAAGCTTCTCGGTGAGCTCAATATTTTACTTAAAGGTATCCTCACATCTTCACCAAATATGTGCCAAAAAAGGTTGAATAGAAGTTATCCAGCGCTACTGCATACAGTATGTAGGTCATTCATAAATATACCACTTCAGATACAGCAGATGTCATATCTCACAGTATACTTCTTATTAGGCTCATTCAGATATACCCAAAATGTAAGAGATAAGCAATTATAGTGAAACACTGTTTAATAATTGTAAGATTTAATATGAGAAAAACGAAAACATATAAACTCCACACAGATCACATGTATTTCCAAGTGGCCAAATTTTGACAATTCCAGCTAGACATGAACTGTTATTTAAGCAGTTCAGAATGCACTTGAAACAGTGCAAGTCCTGGGTTCTCCCACTGGTGCAGGCTCAGGTTTGGCTGAAATTTACAATTATTAAACAGTACTTCACTATATTTGCTTATCCCTTTCATTGGAGATAGCTGAATGAGCCTAATAAGAAGTATGACATCTGCTGTATCTGAAGTGGTATATTTATGAACAACCTACATATGCAGTAGCACTGGCTAAATTTTATACAACAATGTGATAATACCTATAATTCCTTAAATTAATTGTATCAATCAGATAACTATGGTATACTTGCAACATTTTTCTGGAAAAAAAAGGGTGGTGGGGGGATTTCCCAAACCTATGTGGCACATAGATGCAAAAGGGATTTTAATCTACAGGTGAACTCCTGCGAGTATTACGTACTCTCACTTAATCCTGGTTAGTCTCAAACTCCATTATTGGACAATTACAAATGTGGAATTCATCTATTAGGGTTGGCAAGTGTTGAGTACTGTGTGGGATTATCAAATAATTGGTCTAACCCCCCAAGACTCTGTGCCTAAAATCCCCTTGGTACTATTCAGCAGTTCCCCTTATTATAATAATATGACAGGGTATTATAATGTGTCTTCCCTTCCTGGTTCAGTAACACATAAAATGCCAGTTGTTACCATTTGTATCCATAAAAGTTGCTAGTATCCCAAAGAAAGGAATTATAGGTATTATCACATTGTTACTGTTTCTCATTTTAATATAATGCGCTTATATAGATTCAGTCAATCATCAAGGTTTATGATAATACTGTATTTCATAACGACGTTGACATATAAACCTTGATGATTGACTGTCTCTATATCAGTACCTCATATTAAGATGAGAAATAGCTGCAAATAATTACTCCAGACATTTTGTTTATATTTAATTTTCTTTTGCTATACCCCAATATTAGGGGATTATAACTTTTTATACTGTAGGTATCACAATTGTACATGACGTGTCATACATTATGATGAACATAAGGAGGGATTTGGATAGATGTCATATTGGGCAACTTTGCTTTGATGTGTTGTAGAAGTGATTATTATACCTAACATCCACTAACAAATCCTTTACCTGCAATTATACCTATTTGTGTGATGGATGAATTTGGACGGGAGAGGGGAGGAGTCAAGATGGGAGGGGTCAAGATGAGAGGGGTGGAGTCAAGACGAGAGAGGGGAGGAGTCGGGACTGGAGAGGGGAGGGGTCAAGATTAAACCGTAAACCGCCCCCCCTAAAAGAAAAGTCTAGATCCGACCCTGGTAGGAGGCCCAGTGCATTACTGTGCCCAGGGGCCTACACTGCTGTTAAGACGGCCCTGCCAATGATCCCTACGGATACATGCATTTTAAATAAGGTTTCTCGTGGCCACTTACAGTATATGGAACCTCTTGTTAAACACAATACACAAACAAATCCTGAAAAATATCAGTGACTTTTCTTGAACTAGTAGATCTTATTAACTTTGGGCCTCAATTACATTTGGATGCAAGTAATTTTTATGACACACCTCTCAGATGTAGCAGTACACGTCCGCACTGATAGGTGTTACTTTCACAATCTTCTTGAAATGCTTTTTCAAAAGTAGGAAAGTATGATGCACTCCCTATTGTAACTAGAGATGTGCACCGGAAATTTTTCGTGTTTTGTGTTTTGGTTTTGGGTTCGGTTCCGTGGCCGTGTTTTGGGTTCGAACGCGTTTTGGCAGAACCTCACCGAATTTTTTTTGTCGGATTCGGGTGTGTTTTGGATTCGGGTGTTTTTTTCAAAAAACCCTAAAAAACAGCTTAAATCATAGAATTTGGGGGTCATTTTGATCCCAAAGTATTATTAACCTCAATAACCATAATTTCCACTCATTTTCAGTCTATTCTGAACACCTCACACCTCACAATATTATTTTTAGTCCTAAAATTTGCACCGAGGTCGCTGGATGACTAAGCTCAGCGACCCAAGTGGCCGACACAAACACCTGGCCCATCTAGGAGTGGCACTGCAGTGTCACGCAGGATGGCCCTTCCAAAAAACACTCCCCAAACAGCACATGACGCACAGAAAAAAAGAGGCGCAATGAGGTAGCTGTGTGACTAAGCTCAGCGACCCAAGTGGCCGACACAAACACCTGGCCCATCTAGGAGTGGCACTGCAGTGTCACGCAGGATGGCCCTTCCAAAAAACACTCCCCAAACAGCACATGACGCAAAGAAAAAAAGAGGCACAATGAGGTAGCTGTGTGAGTAAGCTAAGCGACCCTAGTGGCCGACACAAACACCTGGCCCATCTAGGAGTGGCACTGCAGTGTCAGGCCGGATGGCCCTTCCAAAAAATACTCCCCAAACAGCACATGACGCAAAGAAGAAAAAAAAGAGGCGCAATGAGGTAGCTGTGTGACTAAGATAAGTAACCCTAGTTAGTGGCCGACACAAACACCTGGCCCATCTAGGAGTGTCACTGCAGTGTCACGCAGGATGGCCCTTCCAAAAAACACTCCCCAAACAGCACATGACGCAAAGAAAAATGAAAGAAAAAAGAGGTGCAAGATGGAATTGTCCTTGGGCCCTCCCACCCACCCTTATGTTGTATAAACAGGACATGCACACTTTAACCAACCCATCATTTCAGTGACAGGGTCTGCCACACGACTGTGACTGAAATGACGGGTACGGGTTGGTTTGGACCCCCACCAAAAAAGAAGCAATTAATCTCTCCTTGCACAAACTGGCTCTACAGAGGCAAGATGTCCACCTCATCATCATCCTCCGATTCATCACCGTGTACATCCCCCTCCTCACAGATTATCAATTCGTCCCCACTGGAATCCACCATCACAGCTCCCTGTGTACTTTGTGGAGGCAATTGCTGCTGGTGAATGTCTCCATGGAGGAATTGATTATAATTCATTTTAATGAACATCATCTTCTCCACATTTTCTGGAAGTAACCTCGTACGCCGATTGCTGACAAGGTGAGCGGCGGCACTAAACACTCTTTCGGAGTACACACTTGTGGGAGGGCAACTTAGGTAGAATAAAGCCAGTTTGTGCAAGGGCCTCCAAATTGCCTCTTTTTCCTGCCAGTATACGTACGGACTGTCTGACGTGCCTACTTGGATGCGGTCACTCATATAATCCTCCACCATTCTTTCAATGGTGAGAGAATCATATGCAGTGACAGTAGACGACATGTCCGTAATCGTTGCAGTCCGGACCAGATGTCAGCATCAGCAGTCGCTCCAGACTGCCCTGCATCACCGCCAGCGGGTGGGCTCGGAATTCTGAGCCTTTTCCTCGCACCCCTAGTTGCGGGAGAATGTGAAGGAGGAGATGTTGACAGGTCGCGTTCCGCTTGACTTGACAATTTTCTCACCAGCAGTTCTTTGAACCCCTGCAGACTTGTGTCTGCCGGAAAGAGAGATACAACGTAGGTTTTAAATCTAGGATCGAGCACGGTGGCCAAAATGTAGTGCTCTGATTTCAACAGATTGACCACCCGTGAATCCTTGTTAAGCGAATTAAGGGCTCCATCCACAAGTCCCACATGCCTAGCGGAATCGCTCAGTGTTAGCTCCTCCTTCAATGTCTCCAGCTTCTTCTGCAAAAGCCTGATGAGGGGAATGACCTGACTCAGGCTGGCAGTGTCTGAACTGACTTCACGTGTGGCAAGTTCAAAAGGTTGCAGAACCTTGCACAACGTTGAAATCATTCTCCACTGCGCTTGAGACAGGTGCATTCCACTTCCTATATCGTGGTCAGTTGTATAGGCTTGAATGGCCTTTTGCTGCTCCTCCAACCTCTGAAGCATATAGAGGGTTGAATTCCACCTCGTTACCACTTCTTGCTTCAGATGATGGCAGGGCAGGTTCAGGCGTTTTTGGTGTTGCTCCAGTCTTCTGTACGTGGTGCCTGTACGCCGAAAGTGTCCCGCAATTCTTCTGGCCACCGACAGCATCTCTTGCACGCCCCTGTCATTTTTTAAATAATTCTGCACCACCAAATTCAAGGTATGTGCAAAACATGGGACGTGCTGGAATTTGCCCAGATTTAATGCACACACAATATTGCTGGCGTTGTCCGATGCCACAAATCCACAGGAGAGTCCAATTGGGGTAAGCCATTCTGCGATGATCTTCCTCAGTTGCCGTAAGAGGTTTTCAGCTGTGTGCGTATTCTGGAAAGCGGTGATACAAAGCGTAGCCTGCCTAGGAAAGAGTTGGCGTTTGCGAGATGCTGCTACTGGTGCCGCCGCTGCTGTTCTTGCGGCGGGAGTCAATACATCTACCCAGTGGGCTGTCACAGTGATATAGTCCTGAGTCTGCCCTGCTCCACTTGTCCACATGTCCGTGGTTAAGTGGACATTGGGTACAGCTGCATTTTTTAGGACACTGGTGACTCTTTTTCTGAGGTCTGTGTACATTTTCGGTATCGCCTGCCTAGAGAAATGGAACCTAGATGGTATTTGGTACCGGGGACACAGTACCTCAAACAAGTCTATAGTTGGCTCTGCAGTAATGATGGATACCGGAACCACGTTTCTCACCGCCCAGGATGCCAAGGCCTCAGTTATCCGCTTTGCAGTAGGATGACTGCTGTGATATTTCATCTTCCTCGCAAAGGACTGTTGGACAGTCAATTGCTTGGTGGAAGTAGTAAAAGTGGTCTTACGACTTCCCCTCTGGGATGACCATAGACTCCCAGCAGCAACAACAGCAGCGCCAGCAGCAGTAGGCGTTACACTCAAGGATGCATCGGAGGAATCCCAGGCAGGAGAGGACTCGTCAGAATTGCCAGTGACATGGCCTGCAGGACTGTTGGCATTCCTGGGGAAGGAGGAAATTGACACTGAGGGAGTTGGTGGGGTGGTTTGCGTGAGCTTGGTTACAAGAGGAAGGGATTTACTGGTCAGTGGACTGCTTCCGCTGTCGCCCAAAGTTTTTGAACTTGTCACTGACTTATTATGAATGCGCTGCAGGTGACGTATAAGGGAGGATGTTCCGAGGTGGTTAACGTCCTTACCCCTACTTATTACAGCTTGACAAAGGCAACACACGGCTTGACACCTGTTGTCCGCATTTCTGTTGAAATACTTCCACACCGAAGAGCTGATTTTTTTGATATTTTCACCAGGCATGTCAATGGCCATATTCCTCCCACGGACAACAGGTGTCTCCCCGGGTGCCTGACTTAAACAAACCACCTCACCATCAGAATCCTCCTTGTCAATTTCCTCCCCAGTGCCAGCAACACCCATATCCTCCTCATCCTGGTGTACTTCAACACTGACATCTTCAATCTGACTATCAGGAACTGGACTGCGGGTGCTCCTTCCAGCACTTGCAGGGGGCGTGCAAATGGTGGAAGGCGCATGCTCTTCACGTCCAGTGTTGGGAAGGTCAGGCATCGCAACCGACACAATTGGACTCTCCTTGTGGATTTGTGATTTCGAAGAACGCACAGTTCTTTGCTGTGCTTTTGCCATCTTAAGTCTTTTCATTTTTCTAGCGAGAGGCTGAGTGCTTCCATCCTCATGTGAAGCTGAACCACTAGCCATGAACATAGGCCAGGGCCTCAGCCGTTCCTTGCCCCTCCGTGTGGTAAATGGCATATTGGCAAGTTTACGCTTCTCCTCCGACGATTTTATTTTAGATTTTTGAGTCCTTTTTTTACTGATATTTTGTGTTTTGGATTTTACATGCTCTGTACTATGACATTGGGCATCGGCCTTGGCAGACGACGTTGATGGAATTTCATCGTCTCGGCCATGAATAGTGGCAGCAGCTTCAGCACGAGGTGGAAGTGGATCTTGATCTTTCCCTATTTTTGGAACCTCAACATTTTTGTTCTCCATATTTTAATAGGCACAACTAAAAGGCACCTCAGGTAAACAATGGAGATGGATGGATACTAGTATACTTATGGATGACGAGTGACTGACGACACAGAGGTAGCTACAGCCGTGGACTACCGTACTGCGTCTGCTAGTATAGAGATGATAATGATATAAAAAATATATATATATCACTACTGCAGGTATATATAATATAATGACGGACCTGCTGGACACTGTCAGCAGACTCCTAAACTACTAGTATGAAGAAGATAGAAAAAAAAACCCCACCACAGGTAGGTATACAATTATGGACGAGCACTGACGACACAGAGGTAGCTACAGCCGTGGACTACCGTACTGCGTCTGCTAGTATAGAGATGATAATGATATAAAAAAATAAGATTTTACTTACCGATAAATCTATTTCTCGTAGTCCGTAGTGGATGCTGGGACTCCGTCAGGACCATGGGGATTAGCGGCTCCGCAGGAGACAGGGCACAAAAATAAAGCTTTAGGATCAGGTGGTGTGCACTGGCTCCTCCCCCTATGACCCTCCTCCAAGCCTCAGTTAGGATACTGTGCCCGGACGAGCGTACACAATAAGGAAGGATTTTGAATCCCGGGTAAGACTCATACCAGCCACACCAATCACACCGTACAACTTGTGATCTGAACCCAGTTAACAGTATGACAAACGTAGGAGCCTCTGAACAGACGGCTCACAACAATAACAACCCGATTTTTTTGTAACAATAACTATGTACAAGTATTGCAGACAATCCGCACTTGGGATGGGCGCCCAGCATCCACTACGGACTACGAGAAATAGATTTATCGGTAAGTAAAATCTTATTTTCTCTGACGTCCTAGTGGATGCTGGGACTCCGTCAGGACCATGGGGATTATACCAAAGCTCCCAAACGGGCGGGAGAGTGCGGATGACTCTGCAGCACCGAATGAGAGAACTCCAGGTCCTCTTTAGCCAGGGTATCAAATTTGTAGAATTTTACAAACGTGTTCTCCCCCGACCACGTAGCTGCTCGGCAGAGTTGTAATGCCGAGACCCCTCGGGCAGCCGCCCAGGATGAGCCCACCTTCCTTGTGGAATGGGCCTTGACAGATTTAGGCTGTGGCAGGCCTGCCACAGAATGTGCAAGTTGAATTGTGCTACAAATCCAACGAGCAATCGTCTGCTGACTCCAGCCGTCCTTGAAATATATATTTTCAATGCCCGGACAACGTCCAGCAACTTGGAATCCTCCAAATCGCTAGTAGCCGCAGGCACCACAATAGGCTGGTTCAGGTGAAACGCTGACACCACCTTAGGCAGAAACTGAGGACGCGTCCGCAGTTCTGCCCTGTCCGAATGGAAAATCAGATATGGGCTTTTATACGATAAAGCCGCCAATTCTGATACTCTCCTGGCTGAAGCCAGGGCCAGTAGCATGGTTACTTTCCACGTAAGATATTTCAAATCCACCGATTTGAGTGGCTCAAACCAATGGGATTTGAGAAAATCCAAAACTACATTAAGGTCCCACGGAGCCACTGGGGGCACAACCGGGGGCTGTATATGTAGTACTCCTTTTACAAAAGTCTGGACTTCAGGAACTGAAGCCAATTCTTTCTGGAAGAAAATCGACAGGGCCGAAATTTGAACCTTAATGGACCCCAATTTGAGGCCCATAGACAATCCTGTTTGCAGGAAATGTAGGAATCGACCCAGTTGAAATTCCTCCGTGGGGGCCTTCCTGGCCTCACACCACGCAACATATTTTCTCCAAATGCGGTGATAATGTTGTGCAGTCACCTCCTTCCTGGCTTTTACCAGTGTAGGAATGACCTCTTCCGGAATGCCTTTTTCCCTTAGAATTCGGCGTTCAACCGCCATGCCGTCAAACGCAGCCGCGGTAAGTCTTGGAATAGACACGGTCCCTGCTGAAGCAGGTCCCGTCTTAGAGGTAGAGGCCACGGATCTTCCGTGAGCATCTCCTGAAGTTCCGGGTACCAAGTTCTTCTTGGCCAATCCGGAGCCACGAGTATCGTTCTTACTCCCCTTTGCCGTATAATTCTCAGTACTTTTGGTATGAGAGGCAGAGGAGGAAACACATACATTGACTGGAACACCCACGTTGTTACCAGAGCGTCCACAGCTATTGCCTGAGGGTCTCTTGACCTGGCGCAATACCTGTCCAGTTTTTTGTTGAGGCGAGACG
This sequence comes from Pseudophryne corroboree, assembly GCF_028390025.1. Classification (NCBI taxonomy): domain Eukaryota; kingdom Metazoa; phylum Chordata; class Amphibia; order Anura; family Myobatrachidae; genus Pseudophryne; species Pseudophryne corroboree. The sequence goes on along the minus strand of NC_086447.1, from coordinate 322,471,552 downwards.
CCATCATATCCACCTTTGGTTTTTCCCAACGGTTCACAATCATGTTGAAGACTTCTGGATGAAGTCCCCACTCTCCCGGGTGTAGATCGTGTCTGCTGAGGAAGTCTGCTTCCCAGTTGTCCACTCCCGGAATGAACACTGCTGACAGTGCTATCACATGATCTTCCGCCCAGCGAAGAATCCTTGCAGCTTCTGCCATTGCTCTCCTGCTTCTTGTGCCGCCCTGTCTGTTTACGTGGGCGACTGCCGTGATGTTGTCCGACTGGATCAACACCGGCTGACCCTGAAGCAGGGGTTTTGCCAGGCTTAGAGCATTGTAAATCGCTCTTAGCTCCAGTATATTTATGTGAAGAGACATCTCCAGGCTTGACCATACTCCCTGGAAGTTTCTTCCCTGTGTGACCGCTCCCCAGCCTCTCAGACTGGCATCCGTGGTCACCAGGACCCAGTCCTGTATGCCGAATCTGCGGCCCTCTAACAGATGAGAACTCTGCAACCACCACAGAAGAGACACCCTTGTCCGTGGCGATAAGGCTATCCGCTGATGCATCTGCAGATGCGATCCGGACCATTTGTCCAGCAGATCCCACTGAAAAGTTCGTGCGTGGAATCTGCCGAATGGAATCGCTTCGTAAGAAGCCACCATCTTTCCCAGGACTCTTGTGCATTGATGCACAGACACTTTTCCTGGTTTTAGGAGGTTCCTGACAAGTTCGGATAACTCCCTGGCTTTCTCCTCCGGAAGAAACACCTTTTTCTGAACCGTGTCCAGAATCATTCCCAGGAACAGCAGACGTGTCGTCGGGTTCAATTGAGATTTTGGAAAATTCAGAATCCACCCGTGCTGTTGCAGCACTACTTGGGTTAGTGCTACTACGTCTTCCAGCTGTTCTCTGGACCTTGCCCTTATCAGGAGATCGTCCAAGTAAGGGATAATTAATACGCCTTTTCTTCGCAGAAGAAACATCATCTCGGCCATTACCTTGGTAAAGACCCGAGGTGCCGTGGACAATTCAAACGGCAGCGTCTGAAACTGATAATGACAGTTTTGCACCACGAACCTGAGGTACCCTTGGTGTGAAGGGCAAATTGGGACATGCAGGTAAGCATCCTTGATGTCCAGGGACACCATAAAGTCCCCTTCTTCCAGATTCGCTATCACTGCTCTGAGTGACTCCATCTTGAACTTGAATTTTTGTATGTACAGGTTCAAAGATTTCAGATTTAGAATAGGTCTTACCGAGCCGTCCGGCTTCGGTACCACAAATAGCGTGGAGTAATACCCCTTTCCCTGTTGTAGGAGGGGTACCTTGACTATCACCTGCTGAGAAAACAGCTTGTGAATGGCTTCCAATACCGTCGCCCTGTCTGAGGGAGACGTTGGCAAAGCAGACTTTAGGAACCGGCGAGGGGGAGACTTCTCGAATTCCAACCTGTAACCCTGAGATACTACCTGCAGGATCCAGGGGTCCACCTGTGAGCAAGCCCACTGCGCGCTGAAATTCTTGAGTCGACCCCCCACCGCTCCTGAGTCCGCTTGTAAAGCCCCAGCGTCATGCTGAGGGCTTTGCAGAACCCGGGGAGGGCTTCTGTTCCTGGGAAGGAGCTGCTTGCTGCCCTCTCTTACCCTTTCCTCTGCCTCGGGGCAGATATGACTGTCCTTTTGCCCGCTTGTTCTTATAGGACCGAAAGGACTGCGGCTGAAAAGACGGTGTCTTTTTCTGTTGGGAGGGGGTCTGAGGTAAAAAGGTGGATTTCCCGGCAGTTGCCGTGGCCACCAGATCCGATAGACCCACGCCAAATATTGCTCTAAAGTCAATAAAATACTGTCCCTATCCAGGGTATCAATATTTTCAGTCAGGGAATCCGACCAGACCACCCCAGCACTGCACATCCAGGCTGAGGCGATGGCTGGTCGCAGTATAACACCAGTATGTGTGTATATACTTTTTAGGGTAGTTTCCAGCCTCCTATCAGCTGGATCCTTGAGGGCGGCCGTATCAGGAGACGGTAACGCCACTTGTTTTGATAAGCGTGTGAGCGCCTTATCCATCCTAGGGGGTGTTTCCCAGCGCGCCCTAACCTCTGGCGGGAAAGGGTATAATGCCAATAACTTTTTTGAAATTAGCACTTTTCTATCTGGGTTAACCCACGCTTCATCACATACATCATTCAATTCCTCTGATTCAGGAAAAACTACAGGTAGTTTTTTCACACCCCACATAATACCCCTTTTTGTGGTACTTGCAGTATCAGAGATATGTAAAGCCTCCTTCATTGCCGTGATCATATAACGTGTGGCCCTACTGGAAAATACGTTTGTTTCTTCACCGTCGACACTAGATTCAGTGTCCGTGTCTGGGTCTGTGTCGACCGACTGAGGTAAAGGGCGTTTTACAGCCCCTGACGGTGTCTGAGACGCCTGGGCAGGTACTAACTGGTTTGCCGGCCGTCTCATGTCGTCAACTGATTTTTGTAATGTGCTGACATTATCACGTAATTCCATAAACAAAGCCATCCATTCCGGTGTCGACTCCCTGGGGGGTGACATCACCATTACCGGCAATTGTTCTGCCTCCACACCAACATCGTCCTCATACATGTCGACACACACGTACCGACACACAGCAGACACACAGGGAATGCTCTATTGAAGACAGGACCCCACTAGCCCTTTGGGGAGATAGAGGGAGAGTTTGCCAGCACACACCCAAGCGCTATAATATATATGGGAACAACCCTATATAAGTGTTGTATCCTTATAGCAGCTTAAATATAGTAATATCGCCAAAAAAAGTGCCCCCCCTCTCTGTTTTACCCTGTTTCTGTAGTGCAGTGCAGGGGAGAGTCCTGGGAGCCTTCCTCACAGCGGAGCTGAGCAGGAAAATGGCGCTGTGTGCTGAGGAGAATAAGCCCCGCCCCCTATTTCGGCGGGCTCTTCTCCCGGAGTTTGTGAGATCTGGCAGGGGTTAAATACATCCATATAGCCTCAAGGGCTATATGTGATGTATTTTTAGCCATAAGAAAGGTATTATACATTGCTGCCCAGGGCGCCCCCCCCAGCGCCCTGTACCCTCAGTGACCGCTGTGTGAAGTGTGCTGACAACAATGGCGCACAGCTGCAGTGCTGTGCGCTACCTCATGAAGACTGAAAAGTCTTCTGCCGCCTGTTTCTGGACCTCTTCAATCTTCGGCATCTGCAAGGGGGGTCGGCGGCGCGGCTCCGGGACCGGACTCCATGGCTGGGCCTGTGTTTGATCCCTCTGGAGCTAATGGTGTCCAGTAGCCTAAGAAGCCAATCCATCCTGCACGCAGGTGAGTTCACTTCTCTCCCCTAAGTCCCTCGATGCAGTGAGCCTGTTGCCAGCAGGACTCACTGAAAATAAAAAACCTAAAAACTTTTTCTAAGCAGCTCTTTAGGAGAGCCACCTAGATTGCACCCTGCTCGGACGGGCACAAAAACCTAACTGAGGCTTGGAGGAGGGTCATAGGGGGAGGAGCCAGTGCACACCACCTGATCCTAAAGCTTTATTTTTGTGCCCTGTCTCCTGCGGAGCCGCTAATCCCCATGGTCCTGACGGAGTCCCAGCATCCACTAGGACGTCAGAGAAATATATATATATCACTACTGCAGGTATATATAATATAATGACGGACCTGCTGGACACTGTCAGCAGACTCCTAAACTACTAGTATGAAGAAGATAGAAAAAAAAACCCCACCACAGGTAGGTATACAATTATGGACGAGCACTGACGACACAGAGGTAGCCACAGCCGTGGACTACCGTACTGCGTCTGCTAATATAGAGATGATAAAGATGATAGAGATGAACAAAAAAAATATAACACTACTGCAGGTAAATATTTATATAATATAATGAATGACGGACCTGCTGGACACTGTCAGCAGAATGCGTTTATAGAATAAAAAAAAAAAACACCACAGGAGTGTTTAACTTTTTCAGGCAGACAATATACTGGTGGTCACTGGTCAGTCACACTGGCAGCAAAAGTGTGCACTGTACTCCTGCTATAACTGCACCCCAGTCTCCCCCACAATTCAGCTGTGTGAGCAGTGAGCACTCAGCACAGTCAGATATACATAGATGATATTATCATGCAGCACACTGAGGCTGAGCACAGATATGGTATGTGACTGTGTATCGTTTTTTTTCAGGCAGAGAACGGATTATATTAAATAATAAATAAAACTGGTGGTGGTCACTAGTAACTATCAGGAAAACTCTGCACTCTGAGTACTCCCCAAAATTACTAAGTTAGTAGTAAATCAACTCAAGTGTCTCTATCTATTCTAACGGAGAGGACGCCAGCCACGTCCTCTCCCTATCAATCTCAATGCACGTGTGAAAATGGCGGCGACGCGCGGGTCCTTATATAGAATCCGAGTCTCGCGAGAATCCGACAGCGGGATGATGACGTTCGGGCGCGCTAGGGTTAACCGAGCAAGGCGGGAAGATCCGAGTCTGCCTCGGACCCGTGTAAAAAGGCTGAAGTTCGGGGGGGTTCGGATTCCGAGGAACCGAACATGCAGGTACAGGTTGAGTATCATATCCATATTCCAATACGGAATATTCCGAAATACGGACTTTTTTGAGCGATAGTGAGATTGTGAAACCTTTGTTTTTTGATGGCTCAATGTACACAAACTTTGTTTAATACACAAAGTTATTAAAAATATTGTATTAAATGACCTTCAGGCTGTGTGTATAAGGTGTATATGAAACATAAATGAATTGTGTGAATGTACACACACTTTGTTTAATGCACAAAGTTATAAAAAATATTGGCTAAAATTACCTTCAGGCTGTGTGTATAAGGTGTATATGTAACATAAATGCATTCTGTGCTTAGATTTAGGTCCCATCACCTTGATATCTCATTATGGTATGCAATTATTCCAAAATACGGAAAAATCCCATATCCAAAATACCTCTGGTCCCAAGCATTTTGGATAAGGGAGACTCAACCTGTATTAGAATACACCAAGGAGTTCAGCAACGAATGCTTTATACAACTCACAGAATTAAAAGGTGACTTCTAGTATCCATAATAATTTGCAGTATGGGGTGCATTATTCTTATACAGGTTGAGTTTCCCTTATCCAAAATGCTTGGGACCAGAAGTATTTTGGATACCGGATTTTTCCGTATTTTGGAATAATTGCATACCATAATGAGATATCATGGCGATGGGACCTAAGTCTAAGCACAGGATGCATTTATGTTTCATATACACCTTATACACAGCCTGAAGGCCATTTTAGCCAATATTTTTAATAACTTTGTGCATTAAACAAAGTGTGTGTGTGTACATTCACACAATTCATTTATGTTTCATATACACCTTATACACACAGCCTGAAGGTCATTTAATACAATATTTTTTAATAACTTTGTGTATTAAACAAAGGTTGTGTACATTGAGCCATCAAAAAACAAAGGTTTCACTATCTCAGTCTCACTCCAAAAAGTCTGTGTTTCGGAACAATCCGTATTTCGGAATATTTGGATATGGGATACTCAACCTGTAATACACACTTTTTCCAAATGCAAGAAATAAGAATTTATGATACTATCAGAGATATAGATATCATTTACAGGAAATAATAAATGTATTAACACAAACATATTATTCTATTTATATATCTATATAATAAAATCAACTGCTGATAGAAATTATGGAGGTCATTCCGAGTTGATCGGTCGCTAGCTATTTTTTGCAGAGCTGCGATCAGGTCAAAACTCTGCAAAACTGCGCACGCATATGGACCGCAATGCGCAGGCACTTCCTATGGGTACAAAGCGGATTGTTGCTGGGTGATGGATTTAACGAACAATCCATTCGCACAGCCGACCGCAAGGAGATTGACAGGAAGAGGGCATTTATGGGTGTCAACTGACCGTTTTCAGGGAGTGGCTGGAAAAACGCAGGCGTGTCCAAGCGTTTGCAGGGCGGGTGTCTGACATCAATTCTGGGACTGGACAGACTGAAGTGTTCGCAGCGGATGAGTAAGTTCAGGCTTACTCAGAAACTGCACAAAGCTTTTTTATACCGATACCGCTCTGCTGCGCAAGCGTTCGCACACTTGCAAAGCGAAAATATACTCCCCCATTGGCGGCGACTATCTGATCGCAGCACTGCAAAAAATAGCTAGCGAGCGATCAACTCGGAATGACCCCCTATGTCATGAACCCTGACTCCTCCTACTTGTGTCAGAGATGCACAGGAGAGATAGAGGGGGTGGTGATAGAGATTGACAGTGGGGGATAGTGATGACCACTAATGGCTTTGCCATCGATACTCGATCAGTTTCCACGATCAATAAAATAACCATTGATGGTGAGCCATCAATGCAGCATTGGGGCTGGCAGTCACCAATGGGGGGAAAAACACTCACCATCAGACCATCAATGACTGCCAAACACGATGGGCATTAGCCATTTCCAGTAGAAGAGCAAGAAGGAGAGGTGAAGAGAAAAGTGTGGGGTGGGGAAAAGAGAGAAAAGATGGGTAAAGTGAGGGGAAGAGAAAATGTCAGGGGGAGAGAGATTGGGGGTGTGAAGTAAAGAGGTGGAGAGAAAGAAGGGGTACACACTACGCAGACTTGACGGTGGCCCTGCCGTGTACTGATGGAGTGGCTGATTAAGGTAAGCATATACACTTACCAATTGATATTTTGTGTCTCACATCACAGCTGGGTGGGCATTTGAACTTGCCAACCCACCTGTGACGCAAGCCCACGCAGAAAGTGTATGGGCAGTCGGTGGGTTGCCCGTGCACACACCCAGTTGCGCCAATATATCTGCAAATATATTGGCATTGGTTGTGTTGTAGGGCTGGTGCGATATGTCTGTGAACATAGGGGGTTATTCAGAGATGGTTGCAGATTTTGCAATCTTATCAAAATCTGCGCCCACTAAAATCACATACTGGGGGCTGTCCAGCACAGGGAAAGGCCGCCCAGCATGGGTCGGGCTGCCCCACAATGCGATCAAATAGAGGTTGACCCCTGCCTATGCAACATTGCTGCCATGTTTCTGCTCGCAGCAAATGCAGACAACGTCATTGGCCAGCCCAGAAAAGGAATCGCCGCCCCCGGACACCTGCCGCCTCTCAATCACTATGTGATCGCAAATCCTTCCTGGATGCCATCGCATAGTGAAGGGTTGTGCTTATGCATTGCGGCCATGGTGCATGCGCAGTTGATTAAAAATCATCCTTTTGCAATTTTCAGTTAACCGCAATGAGGTCTGAATAGCCCCAAAAGTACTACACTTCCCATTATATACAATGAGTACAATCCACAAGTACTTCTCAACTAAAAGTCTTCTAAGACCTAGTGCAGTTGACAAATGCTGAAAAATAAGTGCCTTTTCCACAAAGAAAAAATAGGATTTTAATTACCTACTGGTAAATCCTTTTCTCGTAGTCCATAGAGGATACTGGAGTCCACATTAGTAGCATGGGGTATAGACAGGTCCACTAGGAACCTTGGGCACTTTAAGAAATCAATAGTGTGCACTGGCTCCTCCCTCTATGCCCCTCCTACCAGACTCAGTCTAGAAACTGTGCCCGAGGAGACGGACATATCCTGAGGAAGGATGTAATAGAACAGTGGTGAGATTCGAACCAGCACACACAAACAAGCATGGCGCTAACCAAAACTGAACAGGAACAGCAACAGCTGAACCAACAATATTACTTAACGAAGTAACAGGGCAGGAAACATGAAGCACTGGGCGGGCGCCCAGTATCCTCTACTGACTACGAGAAAAGGTTTACCGGTAGGTAATTAAAATCCTATTTTCTCTTACATCCTAGAGGATACTGGGGTCCACATTAGTACCATGGGGATGTACCAAAGCTCCCAAACCGGGTGAGAGAGTGCTGAGGTTCCTGCAGAACTGATTGACCAAACTGAAGGTCCTCAGAGGCCAAAGTATCGAACTTGTAGAACTCAGCAAACGTGTTCGAACCCGACCAAGTAGTTGCTCAGCAGAGCTGTAAAGCCGAGACACCCAGGGCAGCCGCCCAGGAAGGACCCACCGACCGAGTGGGCATGAACAGAGTTAGGAACCAGCAAACCTGCCATAGAGTAAGCATGCTGGATGGTAAGCCTGATCCAGGGTGCAATTGTCTGCTTTGAAGCAGGACACCCAATTTTATTGGGATCATAGAGAACAAACAGCGAGTCAGATTTTCTGTAATGAGCTGTTCTCTTCACATAGATTTTCAAAGCCCTCACAACATCCAGGGACTTTGAAGTAGAAGAGGTGTCAGCAAGCACCGGAAACCACCATTGGCTGGTTGATATGAAACACAGACACCACCTTTGGAAGTTCTATCGTCATGAAAAATCAAATAGGGGCTCTTGTGAGACAAGGCTCCCAATTCCGAAACACGCCGTGCCGAAGCCAAGGCCAATAGTGTGACGATCTTCCATGTAAGAAAGTTTACATCCACCTCCTGTAAAGGCTCAAACCAATCTGACTACAGAAATTTCAACACCACGTTAAGATCCCAAGGTGCCGTGGGAGGCACAAAGGGCGGTTGGATGTGCAGAACACCCTTCAAAAACACCTGAACTTCAGGGAGGGAAACCAATTGTTTCTGGAAGAAAATGGGCATGGCCGAAATCTGGACTTTCAAAGAGCCCAAATGTTTAGACGTTACCCCCTTCCTAGCTTGGATCAGGGTTGGAATAACCTTGTTCGGAATGCCTTTCCGGGCTAAAATCTGATGCTCAACTTCCATGCCGTCAAACGTAGTTGCGGTAAGTCTTGATAGATAAACGGCCCCTGTTGCAGAAGATCCTCTCGTAGAGGCAGAGGCCACAGGTCCTCCAGGAGCAACTCCAGTAGATCAGCGTACCAGGCCTTTCTCGGCCAATCTGGAGCAATGAGAATTGCTTGAACCTTTTCCCTTTTTATTCTTTTGAGAATTCTTGGGATCAGAGGAAGAGGTGGGAACATGTAAATCATCTGGTAGACCCAAGGAGTCACTGCCACTGCTTGTGGGTCCCTCGACCTGGAACAACAGCGTTTTAGCTTCTTGTTGAGATGAGAGGCCATCATGTCTATCTGTGGAATACCCCACCGACTTGTTAAGGACTCAAACACCTGTCGGTGAAGGCCCCACTCTCCTGGGTGGAGGTCGTGTCTGTTGAGGAAGTCCGCTTCCCAGTTGTCTACTCCCGGAATGAAGATTGCCGACAGCGCCACTGCGTGTCTTTCTGCCCAGAGGAGAATTTTTGTTACCTTCGACATTGCAGCTCTGCTCTTCGTTCCGCCCTGTCGGTTTATGTACGTTACTGCCGTCACATTGTCCGACTGAACCTAAATGGCTTAATCTTCAAGAAGATGCAAAGCTAAAAGAAGGGCATTGCATATGGCCCTTAGTTCCAGAATATTGATCGGAAGAATGGCTTCCTGACTTGACCATTTTCCTTGAAATTGTTCCCCTTGGGTGACTGCTCCCCAACCTCTGAGGCTTGTGTCCATGGTTAGCAGAATCCAATTTTGAATCCCGAACTATCGACCTCGGTCAGGTGAGAAGTCTGGAGCCACCACAGAAGAGAAAACCTGGCTTTTGGCGACAGACGTATCCATTTGTCCAACAGATCCAGCTGGAATGGCCTTGCATGAAACCTTCCGTACTGCAGAGCCTCATAAGAGGCTACCATTTTACCCAGAAGACGAATGCACAGATGCACCGATATCCGGGTTGGTTCTAGGACATCCCGCATTATTGACTGGATTACCAATGCCTTTACCAACAGAAGGAACACCCTTTGTTCATCCATATCCAGGATCATTCCTAGGAATGGAAGCCTCCGTGTTGGTCCCAGGAGGAATTTTGGCAGGTTCAGAATCCACTCGTGATCCTGGAGAAGTCGGGTTGAGAGGGCAATGCTGTCCAACAACCTCTCCCTGGAAGGCGCTTTTATCAGCAGGTCACCCAGGTATGGTATAATGTTCACTAGCTGCTTGCGGAGGAGAAACATCATCTCTGCCATTACCTTGGTGAATATCCTTGGTGCCGTGGAGAGGCCAAATGGCAGGGCCTGAAACTGGTAGTGACAGTCCTGCAGTGCTAACCTTAGATACGCCTGATGAGGTGGCCAAATTGATGTCCAGAGACAGCAGGAATTTCCTCTCCTCCAGACCTGAGATCACCGCTCTCAGAGACTCCATCTTGAATTTGAACACCCTTAAATACGGGTTCAGAGATTTGAGGTTGAGACTGGGCCTCACCGAACCGTCCGGTTTCGGAACCACAAACAGGTTGGAGTAATAACCCTTGTTTTGTAGTTGAAGTGGAATTGGGACAATTACCTGAGTCTGAACCAATTTTTGAATTGTCACAATTGCTTCCGGAGAAGCTGGTAAGCCTGATTTAAAGAATCTGTGAGGTGGGAGTTCCTGAAACTCCAGTCTGTATCCCTGGGTGATAAGATCTATTACCCAGGGATCCTGGCAAGATGTTGCCCAAACGTGACTGAAATAATGTAACCGAGCTCCCACCTGCCTGTCTTCCAGGCAGTGTGGACCACCGTCATGCCGAAGGCTTCGAGAAAGCAGATCCGGGGTTCTGTTCCTGAGAACCTGCAACGGCCAGTTTTCTGGTTTTACCTTTACTACCTTTGAAGGCTGTAGAAGATCCCTTGGATCTGCCTTTGAATTTCGCTGTCCAAAAGGACTGCAGAGTCGGAGCAGAGTAGGTTTTTCTAGCTGGGGGTGCTGCGGAAGGAAGATATGTAGACTTACCCGCCGTAGCCTTGGATATAAACTTATCCAGTTCATCTCCAAACAGGACTTCACCTGTGAAAGGTAGATTTTCCACTCCTTTCCTGGAATCCGCCGTCCACTGGCACAGCCACAAGCCCCTACATGCTGAAACTGCCATGGCAGTGGTGCGTGCGTTGAACAAACCAATTTCCTTTAAGGCCTCGACCATAAAGGTAGCAGAGTGGGTCCCTCGACCTGGAACAACAGCGTTTTAGCTTCTTGTTGAGACGAGAGGCCATCATGTCTATCTGTGGAATACCCCACCGACTTGTTAAGGACTCAAACACCTGTGGGTGAAGGCCCCACTCTCCTGGGTGGAGGTCGTGTCTGCTGAGGAAGTCCGCTTCCCAGTTGTCTACTCCCGGAATGAAGATTGCCGACAGCGCCACTGCGTGTCTTTCTGCCCAGAGGAGAATTTTTGTTACCTTCGACATTGCAGCTCTGCTCTTCGTTCCGCCTTGTCGGTTTATGTACGTTACTGCCGTCACATTGTCCGACTGAACCTAAATGGCTTAATCTTCAAGAAGATGCAAAGCTAGAAGAAGGGCATTGCATATGGCCCTTAGTTCCAGAATATTGATCGGAAGAATGGCTTCCTGACTTGACCATTTTCCTTGAAATTGTTCCCCTTGGGTGACTGCTACCCAACCTCTGAGGCTTGTGTCCATGGTTAGCAGAATCCAATTTTGAATCCCGAACCATCGACCTCGGTCAGGTGAGAAGTCTGGAGCCACAACAGAAGAGAAAACCTGGCTTTTGGCGACAGACGTATCCATTTGTCCAACAGATCCAGCTGGAATGGCCTTGCATGAAACCTTCCGTACTGCAGAGCCTCATAAGAGGCTACCATCTTACCCAGAAGACGAATGCACAGATGCACCGATATCCGGGTTGGTTCTAGGACATCCCGCATTATTGACTGGATTACCAATGCCTTTACCAACAGAAGGAACACCCTTTGTTCATCCATATCCAGGATCATTCCTAGGAATGGAAGCCTCCGTGTATATAATATAACCCACCCAAATCTAACTCTCTCTGCACATGTTATAATCTGCCCCCCCCCCCCTGCAGTGCACATGGATTTGCCCAATTGCTAACAAACTTGCTGCTGCGATCAACTCAGAATTACCCCCATTATCCTGAGTACAGGGTAGTGAGTACCTAGGGGAGGTAAGACACTCCGCTGTGCATGACATGCAGTCACTGGACATGATTGTGAAGGGACACCCACACATACACACAATGGGAACACAGATTATCTATACAGGGTCTTAGGGAGACACCAAAGTCAGAGCCAGCCACACAGTGCCCCTTTAGCCAAAGCAATTTTTTTTAGCTGGGTCGCGATACTAGCACCTTAATAGGGCTTAGTATACTATCACCATACTTGCCTACTCTCCCGGGATGGCCGGGAGGCTCCCGAAAGTCGGGTGACACTCCCATCCCCCGGAAGAGCAGGCAAGTCTCTCGAATGTTGTGCCCCCCCCCCCCCGCCTGGCCGCCCACTTAGTGAGAAAAGTGGGCAGTCCGGGCAGTCGATGACGCGATTCTTGTTGAATCGCGTCATCATATCCACGCCCCCTGCAGTATAATGCCTGTAATATCGGCATTACAGAGCGGGGTATGCGGCTTAAATGACGCGTCTCGCCAACCACGCCTCCGTACCACCCACATTCTGCCTCCGCCTCCTCTGCCCATCATTGCCCTGCCCCGTCCCCTGCTGAGCCGACGTGGCTGCTCTCTTGTGGAGGAGGTGCGCTTCTCTGTATGTGCTGCTTGTACAATCTGCAGAGGGAAAATGGCGCTGGTGAGCTGCTGGATCCGCTCAGTGAGAAGCCCCACCCCTTAATGGCGCGCGGCTTCCCACACTTTATTGAAACTGACCTTTAGTAATTTTTGTGAATAACAGCGGGTTAAAACCCCTATTATGTCTGTAGTCAGTGTGGGTAACAGTGGTGGCTCAGCGCGCCCCTCAGCAGCGGGACACCTACATGAAAATGTCCTTCCGAGCCCCCAGAGTGCTCTCAGAGCTGTGCTCCTACCCTTATGCCGTTAGCAGACCGCCGGTGCTGTACTCACCACTCTTCAGTCTTCTGGCTCTGTCAGGGGGTGGCGGCGTGCTGCGGTGGAGGGGGGGGGGGCGCTGCGCTGTGGCTCGCGAATGACTCCCTCAGGAGTGCATTGTCCTGTCAGCAGAGAAACGGGACCATTAACTCTGAGGAAGTTGGGCCGTTCTCCCCCCTAAGTCCCACGAAGCAGTCAAGCTGTTAGCAAATAGCCCTGACTGAAAATAACAAATAGAATAATAAATGTAGAAAACTCCTCAGGAGCTCTCCAAAGTGTGACCGGCTGCTCCAGGCACATTTTCTAAACGGAGTCTGGTAGGAGGGGCATAGAGGGAGGAGCCAGTGCACACTATTGATTTCTTAAAGTGTCCAAGGCTCCTAGCGGACCCGTCTATGGGGGTAATTCCAAGTTGATCGCAGCAGGAAATTTTTTAGCAGTTGGGCAAAACCATGTGCACTGCAGGGGAGTCAGATATAACATGTGCAGAAAGAGTTAGATTTGGGTGGATTATTTTATTTCTGTGCAGGGTAAATACTGGCTGCTTTATTTTTACACTGCAAATTAGATTGCAGATTGAACACACCACACCCAAATCTAACGCTCTCTGCACATGTTAAATCTGCCTCCCCTGCAGTGCACATGGTTTTGCCCAATTGCTAACAGAATTCCTGTTGCGATCAACTTGGAATTACCCCCTATATCCCATGGTACTGTGGACCCCGGTATCCTCAAGGGCGTAAGAGAAAATTCCAGGGAAAACCCTTACAGTCTGGGATTGCGCCATAAAATGAGACAATACATATGTAAATGTATTACAGGTTGAGTATCCCATATCCACATATTCCGAAATACGGAATATTCCGAAATACGGAATTTTTTGAGTGCGAGTGAGATAGTGAAATCTTTGTTTTTTGATGGCTCAATGTACACAAACTTTGTTTAATACACAAAGTTATTAAAAATATTGTATTAAATGACCTTCAGGCTGTGTGTATAAGGTGTATATGAAGCATAAATGAATTGTGTGAATGTAGACACACTTTGTTTAATGCACAAAGTTATTAAAAATATTGGCTAAAATTTTATTTGGCAGGGAAAAAAACCACGTATAGCCTTGATTAAACTACAGCAAACCACGGAGAATGGGGGAATTAATTTTCCTAATGTTCTTTGGTATTCACATGCCGCTCAACTACGGTATTTGCATGACTGGGTGCACAATGACACCAACTACACAAACACTGACTTAGATAGAGAATTCCTACAAGGGGGGGACCTGGTCGCCTTTTTACATTTGCGTACTCGGGAGGTGTCCGGGGAGTGGAGGAGGAATCCACTATTGTGGAACATTAAAAAGCTACGGACTGAGATGCGTAATAAACTAGATCTGAATTACCACAAATCACTGTACCCGCCATTCATGGCTAATCCAGACTTCCAGGAGGGTAGGGCGCAATATCCATTCAATATCTGGTGGGTGGGGGGTGTCTCCAAGATAGCACATTTGGTGGATCCACGGGGCCTGAGGCTGCTCACGTTCCAGGAAGCCACTGCTAGATATCCAGTTTTACTGGCCTATCCTGTGGCCTTTCTATTAGCCCAACATTATGTTTCTGCTACTATTGGCTGTCTCTCACCTATGGATTAGAACAATCCGATTGATAAACTACTGCAACAAGCCCCTAGAGTTAGTAAGGCAATTTCAATGACATACGGATACTTTCGGACTGTTCTAGACTACTCTACGGGACAGGGGGGTATCCGGTCCTGGGGGGAGTGCATCCCTGGAATCGAGACGACTGACTTGCTTAAGGCCCATGTAAAAGCTTGTAAACTGTTTCCCTCTTCGAGGTATAAAGAAATGTCTCTCAATATTTTGCACAGGACTTATTTATCGCCTCATAGACGATGTCTCGTAGGGCTAGCTGACACGCATACATGTTGGAAATGTGGTTCTCCACAGGCAGACCTATATCACTGCTTGTGGACATGCCCCCTGATTCGACAGTTCTGGATAAGGATAAGGAATTACTTAACGACTAACCTAGTGAATTATTGGAGTTTGTGCCCAAAATAGGTGCTTTTCGGTATATTCTCCCCGGACTTACGTCTCTCTCAGGGAAGTAGGAAGTTACTGCTAGCAGTTAGTATAGCAGCTAGAAAGGCTATTCTGCAAGTATGGGTGGCTAGGGATCCACCTACACTTTCGTTGTTTAAGGCCAAATTATTTTATCTCTTTCGGATGGAATGGATAGGAATTTTGCTGGACAAAGATACTAAGATACAGAGATTCTTTGAAGTATGGGAAAGCTATATAACGACCTTGTCGACAGCAGTTAGGACGCAGCTCCATCATTCCTTCTCTGACACAGAATGGTTTTTGACTAGAACAATTGCGGGTGATCCGCCGATTGTGCTATAGGACTGAATGCCATTCTTGACTCGGTAGACGACTGGGAGGAAGCTGGCATATGGGCACTGTTTTTTTGTTTTTTGTTGTCCTCACCTGCTCGCGTCTGGGTCAGCTGACTACATCAGCTCCTAATATAGCGGTTACTGAAGCCCCGGGGGGCATGTTTCATACATGTGTAATATTCTTGTTTGTACTGTGTTCAAAATGTCTCTTGATTGGGGATTCGGTTATATTATTATTTACTCCCCTTTCGCTTTTTCCTATTTAATATAGCTTTGATTTACTGTGAAAATTTTATGTATGTATTACATATATTGTTTCAATAAAAATATGTTTAAAAAAAAATAAAAATATTGGCTAAAATGACCTTCAGGCTGTGTGTATAAGGTGTATATGAAACATAAATGCATTCTGTGCTTAGACTTGGGTCCCATCGCCATGATATCTCATTTTGGTATGCAATAATTCCAAAATACGGAAAAATCTGATATCCAAAATACTTCTGGTCCCAAGCATTTTGGATAAGGGATACTCAACCTGTATAAGGTTTAGAGCAGTGGTTCCAAAACGGGGTGCCGAGGCACTTGCAGGGATGTCACGGGTTGGTGGTCCGGGACCGAATTAAATTATTTATGGTCAATGTGATCAACAAACCCAGAACTGGTGGCTGCCAATTAGAAACTATGTAATTTGAGCTGCTTCACACTAGACGATATGTTCCATGAGCAATATCATCACTGTTTTTCCTTGAACTCCCGGGCAAACTATATCACTAACTATATCGTTCAGTGGCGTCACCCTGCCACCACACCAAACATGCAGTTTCAGATGATATAGTCAAAACTGACCTACATGTACAGACGACAGCGCACACCATTGACAAAATAGAGAGTACACACTGGGCGATATCGTTCAGAAATGTCGTTATCGTCCATATTGTTAATAAAAATTGCCTAGAGTGTATTCAGCTCAGTGTTGGACTGAGACATAATGGACCCACTAGGGGAATGCGGTGGTAGGGGCCCATGCTTACGGGTGTGGCCAGTCTCCAGAAGGGGTAAGGCCAGCCACCACATTTGCTTGCCTAACTCATCAGAGAGAGCATGGCCTGGGTTCCTTGATAAATATAGTAAATACTGCTAGAGCATGCATGATAATGTACTAGATTAATAACAGCAATGCATTGTAGAATATACACCACAGGTCTGTGCAGTATAAGGTAACATATTTATATTGTAGAATTCAAGTGCAGTCTGGAACTTGTTCTCCAGAGGTGGACCCCCAAGCAGTAGGGCCAAAACTGACCCAGCTTATCACCAGCACATTCCTGTCCACCACCACATAACTGACCCTAAGGATAACAGGTAACAACAAATATACTTATTTAATAATTTTTACTGAATTTCTCAATAAGAAACTTTTGGCCTAGGGGTGTCATGCAAATAGTGGTGATACTGTAGGGTGCCGTACTTCAAGAACACTTTGGACCCACTATTTTAGAGCTAAACTATAGAGAAGTCACATCTGATCTGTTCTATAGCCAGGATATTTTAGAGCAGTGGTTCTCAAACTCGGTCCTCAGGACCCCACACAGTGCATGTTTTGCAGGTAACCCAGCGGGTGCACAGGTGTATTAATTACTCACTGACACATTTTAAAAGGTCCACAGGCGGAGCTAATTATGTCACTTGTGATTCTCTGAGGAGACCTGCAAAACATGCACTGTGTGGGGTCCCGAGGACTGAGTTTGAGAACCTGTGTTTTAGAGCAATTAGGTACATATTTCAGAATCCTTGTTTTCAGAAGATACGTGAGTAGCTGGTTCACACTGTAGCGAGGAAACATGTGAGTAATTGCAATACTTTTATTACAACTGCAAACACACATGTTGTCATTATCCGGTGGGAGCTATGCACCAATAGCTGTATGAAAGCCACATGCTGATGAGGTTTTAGTGCACATGGTCTAACAGACACACAGCAGACTTTCCCCATAGTACATTATCCAGCTATTCCAGATACAATTAGGGAAACTTGATGCTGTACATGCATATAAGATTCAATGATGGGCTCAGGCTGGGACCATAGGCGTGCGCAGCACATTTTATTAGGGGGTGCACCGTCGGAGGCGTGTTTTTAGCACCGCGTTTTGGGCGTGTTTAGCACCATCTATTGACGGTCAACGCAATATTAAATATCCACCCTTGCACCAATCCTAATAAAGCAGATACATTGTCAGATGTTGTGGTGTGCACCAAACAAACACCCCTGATGGCACTCACTGCAATTACACTGCTCCTCCTCACCCTGGTCTGGCTCCCCCTCTCTTTCCCCTGCAAGCTGCAGCAGCTTACTTACACGTCAGTCACTCACTGACACTGACAGTCGCAGACTAGTACTGCTGCTGCTGCTGGATAAACGAGTGACGTGTCATTGCTGCTGCCGGCCGCCTGCCAGTATTGAATTTGTCTACCTAAGAGGAACGCTGGCTGCATGCTGCTCCTCATCAGTGGCTGGCGTTGGCATAGCATAGAAGGATAGAGGTGGGCATGTGACGGGTGGGAGTTTGAAAGCCGGTGGCAGTGGCATCCTTGATTAACCCAGGCGTCCGGTCAGTAATACAGTCCTGACAGGGTGCAGCGCAGAGGGGACAGTAATCAGCCTGCTCGGCGATCGCTGCATCAGGCATGTGAGATCGCGGTGCCAGACATTAGGGGGTGCCTGTGCGCACCAGGCACCCCCCCTGCGCACACCTATGGCTGGGACCATGGGAACAGCGATAATACACATAATTTATGTAACTGTCTAGGCTTCTCTAACAAATAGATGTCACAAAGGGGGGAAGTCGATTCTCTTCACGGGTATGTAACTCCCAGGTTAAATGCCTGAAGCTATTCAACTGACTACATCGCGCCCAGCTCTTAAGATTGACTAATGCCGATGTTTAGTCGCAGTAAACTGCTGCTCCCAGGTTTGGTGCCGGGCATGATGCAGCCAGTAACACCACGACTAACCCCAAAACACTAGTTAGTGAAGATTTCTGCTCGCACTCTCAGGAGGGTGTAAGCAGAAATCTGTTGGTCACTGGTTTACAGCACGAGCAATTGAATAGCTTTGGGCACTTAACCAAGGAGCTAAATCCCTGCAAAGAGAATTGAATTATCCCTAAAATAATAAGGTACAAATAAATAATTCTAAAATGACTGGCTTTAGGAAAACACATAAGATAACACTTTTAAAAAAAAGAATGCATAAATTACATTTACTGACTATTAAAATTGCTGTAAATATATATTTTTTAAAACAGTACCGTGCATGCTTAGAAAATAAGAGCAGACAAACGGGTCTCTGCATATGCTATTTGGACTAATTGGCGCCTAAGACTTTTAAAAAATACTATGGGCCAAATGTAACAGAGTGAGAGTTTCAGAAAGTGAGATGTTTGGTAAGGTTTTTCATTTTTTTTTTTAAAGTGGCAATCATTTACACTGCAAAACCAGGTTGATCTTGCTGTTTAAATGATTGCCACTTTAAAAAGAACTGCAAAACCTTACCAAATCTCTCACTTTTTGAAACTCTCACTATATTACATTTGGCCCATTGTCTCCATGGACGGATCACCGGCCTCTTTTCTAGTTTACCTAGGTTTATACTTTCTCCACTCTCTCTAGATTACCTGTCCTTTCTTTCATTACCTAGTAGTGTGTATTAGTGAATTTGTATCCTTGATAAGTTATTCCCATATTTGAAAAATGTAAATAAAACATCTAAAACAAAATAAAACTGAAGACGTGGACATGGGGTATAAAGTGCCACTTTCACGTGTGCATGTATGAAGGTGCATTATGCACATATAATGTGCCAGAGTCTACGGTGCATGTGTACAGGGCCGCCATCAAGGGGGACAGCCGGTACTTCAGTCCTGGGCCTGAACCGTGAGGGGGCCCGGGTGGCAGGAGTCCTGTTTGATCGGGACCACCGGCAGATGAGCATTAGGGATTAGACCAAATGGTGCTATTTTGAATTCAATGGCGGCCGTGAGCCAATCGGAGCTAGCGGACTGGCAGCCAATCAGGAACTGCCAGGTGGTGTATGATATGTCAACATTCAAAGTCAGAATGTCGACACTAGAATGTTGTCAGTAAGTCGGCATGGATGTCATGTTGACATGTAACATCTCGACATAGAGAAATGTCGATATGGACATAATTATGTCAACAATGTGCATGTTGACAATCAAAGTGTCAACATAGCATTTTTCCTTATTTTAACCTAACCCTAAATTTAGCATTAAAATGCTATGTTGCCATCTTTACTGTCAACATGCAGTGTCGACATAATGACCATGTTGACATTTTTGTCAACATGCAGCACTGCACACTCCGCTCAACTACACCTCTAACAGTATAGAAATAAAGGTGGTCACACATTCTTGTGACAACCTACCAGTCTGGGTCACTGGTGTCCTATTAGGGCTTTCTGGTATGTCTACCTTACAGCTGCCCTAGGAACCTTGGGGATCATTCCGAGTTGATCGCACGTAGCAACTTTTTGCTGCCCGTGCGATCAACTAGACGCCGCCTATGAGGGAGTGTATTTCTGCATAGCAGGGCTGCAAACGCTTGTGCAGCCCTGCTATGCAAAAAAAGATTCCTGTAAAACAAGACCAGGGTAAGAGTTACTTACCCTGTGCGATCGATCCAGCAACGCAGGTCCCGGAATTGATGTCAGACATCCGCCCTCCAAACGCCTGGACACGCCTGCGCTGGACTCACCACTCCCAGAAAACGGTGAGTATCCGCCCCGGAACACCTTCCCGCTGTCAATCTGCTTGCGATCGTGCTAGCAATCAATTTCTTCTATCTTCTGGTCCTTCTTCTTTCTTCTGCGACAACCAGCAGCATGCAAATGGGTCGGAATGACCCCCCTTATGTTTATCCTATGCAGATTTCATACAGTGTATTTGTGGTACCATCACAAGAACTCTGCATCTGCGCTGCCTACAGTGTAAAGGTGTAAGGAGAGGATAAATGCCAGCTTCCAGGGGTAGTTATACCCTGGTGTATAAAGAGCCAGTGTGGAAGTACCATGATTCATATTGATCCATCAATGTATTTCTGGAACTGCACAGAAGTATACTACTACTACTACTGTACTTTACAAATTTGACTGGAACTGTAGCGTGCCCCATATAATCCAGAACCTGTATTCCCATCAGGGATGTTATAGGAATGCATCTCTAAACTCCTGCCTCTTACAGGTATCATTTTATGTTACAATTTCATTTAATGATGATTAAATGGTGCAGTAGTATTTTCCAAAGCAGGTAGAAGGAGACATATAAGTTAAACTATAGGGATAAATGTATGATAATAACTAGTAACAAAAACAATGGTGTACCATCCACTGACCAACACTCAAAGTATGGTAGTTGTAAAGAAACGAACACAACAGGTATCACTTTTCTAATACTAAGAAAATAAAGATATCATTTTAGTTGTTAAATAATGTCACTTTTATGAGCAATACATTTTGTGATCGCACTAAAATATTATACACTACCATGCATGATGTCTACCACCCCTTCTGCCAACCTGCAGAGGTTTCATCGTCCTGGGTACACTTACCTGGCAGGGTAGCAAACTGTCTGTGAAGCTGCTCCATGATATCGACAGCAAGCAGAGGCCTGATTTCTTGCTGCATGATTTCATCTGTAGATGTAAAGACAGATTCCAGTTCAGTCATAATTCACAGCACCACAAAAGTATTCACAAAACACCAGAAATAGAAGATACTGTGCAATATGCTTCTCCAATCTCTATCGCCTTAACTGTATGTACATTCAGATATTTAGCATGTAACATATTAACTCTAGTCACTGATATATCATTATTATATTTAGCTGAAAGTTATGTTCACTTCTTGTTCCACATGGAGAAGTGAGCCTGGCTAACCACAATACACATACTCACTACTGTGACCAGCCTTTGCCCCTGAGCAGTCCTTGGAAACCAGGCTTGGCTTAGCGCTGAATGGCTTTGCTGTGTGGTAGACAGACGGCAGGACCGTACTTCTTCATTACACATAGACAGCTACACTGGGGCCTCTTTGTTACATACTGAGCTCAGTGAACTTTCTTCCCCTTTTTTTGTTTCAGGATTTTATTTATTCTTTTACAATTGTGTTAAATGAATAGTTCTGCAGTGGAAAAGGCATCTTAGCTGGAAACCGATGCTAAAGAAAGTACTTTAATGGGAAAACTGATGCTGGTTACAAGTTGAGGTGCATAGTGTAGGGGAAATTGGCAGCAACTTACCCATTTGTAAAAAAAGAAAGAAAACAAAATAAAAATGACTGTACAAGAATGCTGCCTTAGACCATGACTGCAGTGTAGAGGGAAAAGCCGCATCAGCGGAACAAGACAAATATGAGCTGGAGTTTTCCGTACACAAGTAACTGCTTCTCTTTTTCATTTTCCTTCAATACACTGAGGGTTTTAAAGCATAAAAAATAACATACATGACATAACATGGTATGGGGTATAAATAGGTGGGTTTACCAGATAGAAGGCAATAATGGGGATAACTGATTTGTTTTTGGGTATGTTTTGCTGTTTTTAATTCTACCACTTGGCAAAACAGTTACATAACATTGTAAACAGGACTGGGCTGAATAATAATGAAAACACAGACAGATGTTATAAAATGCAAGAGCAGTTGGCAGTCACTGCTATAAGTGTAAAAGAAATAATGATCACAAATCATGCGCCAATCGAGCAGCCTGAATAAAAAGCAGTGTGTCAAGTGTCACCAACACTTAAAATACAAGACAGAATAATAGTTACCACACAAAATCACAGGCGCTTCTCAATGAATTTTCAAGGGCTGTCCAATACCATTGATATTATGGAAAACAAAACCTTAAAAAATAACATAAAACACAGGCATAGTGTAACACTGTTAAATAGATAAATAGTCAGAAAGAATGAGTTTGAATTTGGACTCGTACCCAGATTAGTGGTCTACTCAAGGTAGACAAATTTCGCCTTATAGGGAACGAGCCACCGACATGATTTATATCCCAATCCTCCTCTGTTCCTTATAGATATAGACCCTTCTCCAGATAATCCATACACAGTGAATATGCGGATGAAGAAAAGCTCAATAGTATAATACCATATGGTTTTAATTTTACAAACAACATGTACAATAAAATTCTTTTGACAAGTTGACTCTCACCTAGCTTAGTGGTCTACAGATGGAAGTAGACAAAAGCATGTTAATAGATTACAACTAGGTGTCCCCAGGAGTGGTCATCAACAGCCAGGCGAATCCTCCACGTGTCACAAACTACCATTCACCAACGCGTTTCAATAACAGGTTGTTATCTTTTTCAAGGAAAAGAAAAAGAAAACCTGTTATCGAAACGTGCTGGTGAATGTAGACCACTAAGCACGGTGAGAGTCCACTTGTCAAAAGAATTTTAT
Organism: Pseudophryne corroboree; assembly: GCF_028390025.1. Taxonomy (NCBI): domain Eukaryota; kingdom Metazoa; phylum Chordata; class Amphibia; order Anura; family Myobatrachidae; genus Pseudophryne; species Pseudophryne corroboree. Next base: position 322,448,774 of record NC_086447.1, on the reverse strand, counting down.
TGTACATGTTGTTTGTAAAATTAAAACTATATGGTATTATACTATTGAGCTTTTCTTCATCTGCATATTCACGGTGTATGGATTATCTGGAGAAGGGTCTATATCTATAAGGAACAGAGGAGGATTGGGATATAAATCATGTCGGTGGCCCTCTCCCTATAAGGCGATATATGTCTACCTAGGGTAGACCACTAACCTGGGTACGAGTCCGAATTCAAAATCATTCTATCTGACTATTTATCTATTTAACAGTGTTACACTATGCCTGTGTTTTATGTTTTTTTTTTAAGGTTTTGTTTTTCATCATATCAATGGTGTGGGACAGCCCTTGAAAATTCACTGCTATAAGTATGTCTGATTTTAGACCTGACTTGGCAATATGTGATTCACAGCTGAAGGGTCACACATTTCCCCAAGACTTTCCTCAAGCTTTCCAACCTTCAAGCGTTGCCCGAAAACTTACATTTTCAAGACAGCTTATCAAAATCCACAACCACCCACATAGCCTTCATAAGATGTTCTACTAATTATATCCCCTCTATAGAATCCGCACATAACTTTACATAAGTTCTCTTTCTACACTCACATAACCCACCTACACAAGGCCAACTGTATGACCGGATCATACAGCCCATCTAAAACCTCTGCAATCTGGCTGACACAATATGCAATGGGAAATACTTATACCCCTTTCACACCGCAAATATAACCCGGGATATTGCGTCGGGTCGAGGTGCAGTCTAAAAGCACCACTTTTAAATATCCCGGGTTGAGCAGACCTGCATTTTCAACGCGGTATAAAAGCAGCGTTAAACACGTTTTGGATCCGGATCAATGTGCACTCTAATACCCCTTTCACACCGCAAACCCGGGTCCAACCCGGTATTTTATTTCCTTACAGATTGTAAGCTGGCGAGCAGGCAACACATACCTCTTTGTCTGTCTCTTTGTACCCGGTCTTGTTTCATTACTGATTATAAAATGCAACAGTATTTGCTAGCACTATGTAGGTGTAAATAAATGTACTTGTACTCTTTTTCGATACTTAACCCCGTGATTCCAGTCCAACATTGCTATATGACTGGATCACATAGCCCACTAAGTACTTTTTACCATTGCAAATTGAGAGGATCCATATGCAATATATAGCACTTATCGTGCGTATCAAATTCCTATTTCTCTAACGTCCTAGTGGATGCCTGGGACTCCGTAAGGACCATGGGGAATAGACGGGCTCCGCAGGAGACATGGGCACTTTAAGAAAGAATTTGGATTCTGGTGTGCTCTGGCTCCTCCCTCTATGTCCCTCCTCCAGACCTCAGTTTGAATCTGTGCCCGGACGAGCTGGGTGCTGTTTAGTGAGCTCTCCTGAGCTTGCTATAAGAAAGTATTTTGTTAGGTTTTTTTATTTTCAGGGAGATCTGCTGGCAACAGGCTCCCTGCATCGTGGGACTGAGGGGAGAGAAGCAGCCCTACTCTCTGAAGCTAGGTCCTGCTTCTTAGGCTACTGGACACCATTAGCTCCAGAGGGATCGTACACAGGATCTCAACCTTTGTCGTCCGATCCCGGAGCCGCGCCGCCGTCCCCTTCGCAGAGCCGGAAGACAGAAGCCGGGAAGAAGCAAGAAGACTTCGAAATCGGCGGCAGAAGACACCAGTCTTCACTGAGGTAGCGCACAGCACCGCAGCTGTGCGCCATTGCTCCCACACTACACCCACATACTCCGGTCACTGTAGGGTGCAGGGCGCAGGGGGGGGGGGGGGGGCGCCCTGGGCAGCAATTAGGACCTCTTGGCAAAAGTTAGACATATATACAGTTGGGCACTGTATATATGTATGAGCCCCCGCCATAATTTTGTACAGAAACGCGGGACAGAAGCCCGCCGCTGAGGGGGCGGGGCTTCTTCCTCAGCACTCACCAGCGCCATTTTCTCTCCACAGCTCCGCTGAGAGGAAGCTCCCCAGGCTCTCCCCTGCAGATTCACGGTAGAAGAGGGTAAAAAGAGAGGGGGGGCACATAAATTTGGCGCAAAAACATAATATACAGCAGCTACTGGGTTAACACTAAATTACTGTGTGATTCCTGGGACATATAGCGCTGGGGTGTGTGCTGGCATACTCTCTCTCTGTCTCTCCAAAGGGCCTTGTGGGGGAACTGTCTTCAAAAAAAAAAAGAGCATCCCCTGTGTGTGTGGTGTGTCGGTACGATTGTGTCGACATGTTTGACGAGGAAGGCTATATGGAAGCAGAGCGGGAGCAAATGAATGTGGTGTCTCCGCCGACGGCGCCGACACCTGATTGGATGGATATGTGGAAGGTTTTAAATGATAATGTTAATTCCTTGCATAAAAGGTTGGATAAAACTGAAACCTTAGGACAGTCAGGGTCTCAGCCCATGTCTGATCCGATGTCGCAGAGGCCGTCAGGGTCTCAGAAGCGCCCACTATCCCAAATTGTTGACACAGATACCGACATGGATTCTGACTCCAGTGTCGATTACGATGATGCAAAGTTACAGCCTAAATTGGCTAAAGCCATCCGTTATATGATTATAGCAATGAAGGATGTGTTGCACATCACAGAGGAAACCCCAGTCCCTGACAAGAGGGTTCATATGTATGGGGAAAAAAGGCAGGAGGTGACCTTTTCCCCTTCACATGAGCTAAATGAGTTATGTGAAAAGGCTTGGGAATCTACAGATAAAAAACTGCAGATTTCCAAGAGGATGCTTATGGCGTATCCCTTCCCGCCAACGGACAGGTTACGCTGCGAATCCTCCCCTAGGGTGGATAAAGCTCTAACACGCTTATCCAAGAGGGTAGCCCTGCCGTCACAGGATACGGCCACCCTAAAAGATGCTGCGGATAGAAAGCAAGAGGGTACCCTGAAGTCCATTTATACACATTCAGGTACCTTACTAAGGCCGGCAATTGCGTCAGCCTGGGTGTGTAGTGCTGTAGCAGCATGGACGGATACCTTATCTGAGGAACTGGATACCTTAGACAAGGATACTATATTAATTACCCTGGGGCATATAAAAGACGCTGTCCTATATATGAGAGATGCTCAAAGAGACATTAGCCTACTGGGCTCAAGAATAAATGCAATGTCTATTTCTGCCAGAAGGGTCCTGTGGACTCGGCAATGGACAGGCGATGCCGACTCAAAAAGGCACATGGAGGTTTTACCTTACAAGGGTGAGGAATTGTTTGGGGAGGGTCTCTCGGACCTGGTCTCCACAGCTACTGCTGGAAAGTCAATTTTTTTGCCATATGTTCCCTCACAACCTAAGAAAGCACCGTATTACCAAATGCAGTCCTTTCGATCACAAAAAGGCAAGAAAGTCCGAGATGCGTCCATTCTTGCCAGAGGCAGGGGCAGAGGAAGGAAGCTGCACAACACAGCTAGTTCCCAGGAACAGAAGTCCTCCCCGGCTTCCACTAAATCCACCGCATGACGCTGGGGCTCCACAGGCGGAGCTAGGCCCGGTGGGGGCGCGTCTCTGAAATTTCAGCCACAAGTGGGTTCACTCCCAGGTGGATCCCTGGGCAATAGAAATTGTGTCTCAGGGATACAAGCTGGAATTCGAAGAGATGCCCCCTCACCGATACCTCAAATCGGCCCTGCCAGCTTCCCCATTAGAGAGGAAAATAGTGTTAGCTGCAATTCACAAATTGTATCTTCAGCAGGTGGTGGTCAAGGTTCCCCTCCTTCAGCAAGGGAAGGGTTATTATTCGACCATGTTTGTGTTACCGAAACCGGACGGTTCGGTCAGACCCATATTGAATTTAAAATCTCTGAACATATACCTGAAAATGTTAAAGTTCAAGATGGAATCGCTCAGAGCGGTCATTGCAAGTCTGGAAGAGGGGGATTTTATGGTGTCTCTGGACATAAAGGATGCATACCTTCATGTCCCTATTTATCCACCTCATCAGGCGTACCTCAGATTTGTGGTACAGGATTGTCATTACCAATTTCAGACCAAGGTGACGGCAGAAATGATGGTACTCCTGCGGAAGCAAGGGGTCACAATTATCCCATACTTGGACGATCTCCTCATAAAAGCGAGTTCAAGAGAGCAGTTGCTGATCAGCGTAGCACGCTCTCTGGAAGTATTAGGACAGCACGGCTGGATTCTGAATATTCCAAAGTCGCAGTTGATTCCTACGACTCGTCTGCCCTTCCTGGGCATGATTCTGGACACAGACCAGAAGAGGGTTTATCTCCCGATGGTGAAGGCTCAGAAACTCATGACACTGGCCAGAGACCTATTAAAACCAAAAAAGGTGTCGGTGCATCACTGCACACGAGTCCTGGGAAAGATGGTGGCATCATACGAGGCCATTCCTTTCGGCAGGTTCCATACGAGGACTTTTCAATGGGATCTCCTGGACAAATGGTCCGGATCACATCTTCAGATGCATCGGTTAATCACCCTATCCCCCAGGGCCAGGGTGTCTTCTCCTGTGGTGGCTGCAGAGTGCTCACCTTCTGGAGGGCCGAAGATTCGGCATTCAGGACTGGGTCCTGGTGACCACGGATGCAAGCCTACGGGGGTGGGGGGCAGTCACACAGGGAAGAAATTTCCAAGGCCTGTGGTCAAGTCAGGAGACTTGCCTTCACATCAACATCCTGGAACTAAGGGCCACATACAACGCCCTACGTCAAGCGGAGTCCCTACTTCGCGACCAACCGGTTCTGATTCAGTCAGACAACATAACCGCAGTGGCTCATGTAAACCGTCAAGGCGGCACAAGGAGCAGAGTGGAGATGGCGGAAGCCACCAGGATTCTTTGCTGGGCGGAGAATCACGTAAGTGCACTGTCAGCAGTGTTCATCCCGGGAGTGGACAACTGGGAAGCAGACTTCCTCAGCAGGCACGACATACACCCGGGAGAGTGGGGACTTCATCAAGAAGTCTTCACACAGATTACAAGTCGGTGGGAACTACCACAGATAGACATGATGGCGTCACGCCTCAACAAGAAGCTACAGAGCTGTTGCGCCAGGTCAAGGGACCCTCAGGCGGTAGCTGTAGATGCCCTGGTGACACCGTGGGTGTTCCAGTCGGTCTATGTATTTCCTCCTCTTCCTCTCATACCCAAGGTACTGAGGATAATAAGAAAAAGAGTAAGAACAATTCTCATTGTTCCAGATTGGCCACGAAGGACTTGGTATCCAGATCTGCAAGAATTGCTCACAGAGGATCCGTGGCCTCTTCCTCTAAGACAGGACCTGTTGCAACAGGGACCCTGTCTCTTCCAAGACTTACCGCGGCTGCGTTTGACGGCATGGCGGTTGAACGCCAGATCCTAGCAGAAAAGGGTATTCCGGAGGAGGTCATTCCTACGTTGATAAAGGCTAGGAAGGACGTAACAGCAAAACATTATCACCGGATATGGCGAAAATATGTTTCTTGGTGTGAGGCCAGCAATGCTCCTACAGAGGAGTTTCAACTGGGCCGTTTCCTTCACTTCCTTCAGTCCGGAGTGGATTTGGGCCTGAAGTTAGGCTCAATTAAGGTCCAGATTTCGGCCCTTTCCATTTTCTTTCAAAAGGAGTTGGCTTCTCTGCCAGAAGTTCAGACGTTTGTGAAAGGAGTGCTGCATATTCAGCCTCCTTTTGTGCCTCCAGTGGCACCTTGGGATCTTAACGTGGTGTTGAGTTTCCTGAAATCACACTGGTTTGAACCACTTAAAACAGTGGAGTTGAAATATCTCACGTGGAAGGTGGTCATGCTATTAGCCTTGGCTTCGGCTAAGCGTGTGTCAGAATTAGCGGCTTTGTCTCATAAAAGCCCATATCTGGTTTTCCATATGGATAGAGTGAAATTGAGGACACGTCCACAATTTCTGCCAAAAGTGGTCTCATCCTTTCATATGAACCAACCTATTGTGGTGCCTGTGGCTTCTCGTGACTTGGAGGATTCCGAGTTACTAGATGTAGTCAGGGCTTTAAAAGTTTATGTAGCCGGAACGGCTAGAGTCAGGAAAACTGAGTCACTGTTTATCCTGTACGCATCCAACAAGCTTGGTGCTCCTGCTTCAAAGCAGACTATTGCTCGCTGGATCTGTAACACAATTCAGCAGGCTCATGCTGTGGCTGGATTGCCGCAGCCAAAATCAGTGAAAGCCCATTCCACTAGGAAGGTGGGCTCTTCTTGGGCGGCTGCCCGAGGGGTCTCGGCATTACAGCTATGCCGAGCTGCTACTTGGTCAGGTTCAAATACGTTTGCAAAGTTCTACAAGTTTGATACCCTGGCTGAGGAGGACCTATCGTTTGCTCAATCGGTGCTGCAGAGTCATCCGCACTCTCCCGCCCGTTTGGGAGCTTTGGTATAATCCCCATGGTCCTTACGGAGTCCCCAGCATCCACTAGGACGTTAGAGAAAATAAGAATTTACTTACCGGTAAATCTATTTCTCGTAGTCCGTAGTGGATGCTGGGCGCCCGTCCCAAGTGCGGACTTCTTCTGCAATACTTGTCTATAGTTATTGCTTAAATAAGGGTTATGTTATAGTTGCATCAGGGTTTATCTGATGCTCTGTTATTGTTCATACTGTTAACTGGGTAAAGTTATCACAAGTTATACGGTGTGATTGGTGTGGCTGGTATGAGTCTTACCCTGGATTCCCAAAATCCTTTCCTTGTACTGTCAGCTCTTCCGGGCACAGTTTCTTTAACTGAGGTCTGGAGGAGGGACATAGAGGGAGGAGCCAGAGCACACCAGTATCCTAATTCTTTCTTAAAGTGCCCATGTCTCCTGCGGAGCCCGTCTATCCCCATGGTCCTTACGGAGTCCCCAGCATCCACTACGGACTACGAGAAATAGATTTACCGGTAAGTAAAATCTTATTTTCCCTTTAGATTGTAATGAGCAGAGCCCTCTGGCTGTTATTACCCAGTCTTATTCCATTACTGTGTTCCCAACTGTAAAGTGCAATGGAATGCTGGTGCGATATCAAATAAATGTTATTAAATACAAAATTCTGATATGGTGGCCGTAAAATCTATTCAGCACTTTGCCATTTTATGTTTTCATTTATCTTATATCAGTAGTCCCCAAACTCAGTCGTCAAGGAGCATCAACGGTTCAGGTTTTAAGTATATTCATGCTTGGCTACAGGTGACTTAATTAGTACCTCAGTCAATATGATTTAACTATCTGTAGATATACTTAAAACCTGGACCATTAGTGCTCCTTTAGCACCAAGTTGGGAAACCACTTTCTTATATCATAGAATAATCATACACTTAAATAGACATATATGGAAATTATCATGTCTGATCAATTTAAAATAATATAAAATGAAAAAATGATCTCACAACTATACAGCTTTTTCTAAATTAATTACATGGAAAAGGGCAGTTAAATGTAGTAGTCCCCTTTGCTAAACTACAATGTAATACACCACCAAGGAGCAATCAGTTGTCTTAACAGTTAAGTGAACATAAGTTGACTACAATCAAAGCCTTCCAATTGATTTGAAAATAAATACCCCTCTTGGTGGGAGATCTACAGTAGGTTAATGAATTTTCATAAACAATCAGGCATATTCAATTAGTAGCTGGGTTTTCCCAGGCTAAAACCTTGAAGCATGGGGAAGGGTTACTGAATTAAATAGCCTTTTTCCCGAACCTAAAATCAGAGATTACAGCGTGGAAACCTATTGATTCCGGGTAAACTGCGGAATCAATGGTTTACCCAGCGTGTGAACCCCCAGTCCATAAAGCTGCGAGGTTCAGTCCACCGTCGGAGATTCACGCAGTGGGGTAATCCACGCTGACTGAATAGGTCCAGCCGCGGCAATATGACCGAATATCTAAATAATGAATATCAAAAAACATTGAAAACACATCTAAAAGGTCATTGAAAAGCAGCAGTCAATGGAAGATTTCAAAAGATTTTTTAGATCCCTGAGAGAACTGTCAAATCCACTCATAAACAAATGGAGAGGACATAGTAGTGATCTTGACATGTATAGCATACCGTAGGCTATTATCCAAAATTGAGAAAATGTGTGAATAGAGGACAAAGGGCCTAATTCTGAGATGCAGCAAAAATGTTGTTAGCAGTTGGGCAAAACCATGTGCACTGCAGGAGGGGCGGATATAACACGTGCAGAGAGAGTTGGATTTGGGTGGGGTGTGTTCAAACTGAAATCTAAATTGCAGTGTAAAAATAAAGCAGCCAGTATTTACCCTGCACATAAACAAATAACCAACCCAAATCTAACTCTCTCTGCACATGTTATATCTGCCTCCCCTGCAGTGCATATGGTTTTGCCCAACTGCTAACAAACTTGCTGCTGCGATCAACTCAGAATTACCCCCAAAGAGTGAACAATTTGACCTCAACACATGATATTTATTTGTATAATCCAAATTCAGCACTTCATTCCGAGAACACCCAATTGTTTGCATGAAACATGGTGGTGGAAGTATACTGTCATGGTGGTGGTCCCCGTTTCAAGGACTAGTAAACTTGTCAAAATTAAGGTAAAAAACGGATAAAGGAAGATATAGATAAATCGTAGAGGAAAGCCTAAGGTAGTCTTCAGGAGGTCTAAGACTTGGTAGAAGATTTATATCCAGCAGGACAATTACCTAGAGAACACAGTAAAAAACACAAAAAAGGTCAATAAACAAAATAATGGGGCTAATTCAGAGATGGACACATGGCACTGATGCAGCGTCTGTAATGCTGCAGGAAGCGTCTTGAGAAATTAGATGCCCACTTCTGGCATCTCAGATCCGATGCCTATTTATGAAGATATATCATCAGATCATCATTGTGACCATCGGGTCCAGCATCTGCCATCTCAGTAACCTAAGGTTACTCAGAATGGCTGCATATCGCCTCTTCCGAGGCCAGAAACGTTGCATTGGAAGACACAGTCATTGGCCTTGGCAGTCCCAGTCTTCTCCCTGAAATGCCCTTAGCCTGTCAGCCACAACTGCTCCATTTTTATCCTCTGGTGGGTCACAAATAAGCCTACTACCGTGCTGCCTGATAAAGTATGTTTAACAGGTATATCTGCCCCTTTACCCCTAAATTACTGTAGGAGCTGTCACATTATTCAGTGCACTGCAGTAAAACCTATATGGATTTTATTTATGGGCAGCTAAATATTAACAATCATTGTTGCTATATAACTGCACTTGCATGATTGAAGTGATATAAATGTTTCTATGCTCATTAATATTCAATATTTAATACATGTTTATATATTTTAATAAAAAAGACTTGTTGACTCTTCAGTAGAGAGCTGCAGGGAGGATCTGCCCTCTCCCCTCACAGCTCTCACTGGGTTTCTGACTACTACACTGTCTCTTTTTCAAGCTGTTCCCTAGGAAGAGCTATAACTCCATATCGCCAAACTGTCCCGATTATCGCTGGACAGTCACGTTTTTTGGGACTGTCCCGCTGCTGTCCCACCCGCGGGTAGCAGTGTCCCGCAGTGGGGGGCAGTGGGGAGGCTCTTGCACTGCGGTGAATAGATGCTGTGCACATACGCACACAGCATCTATTCACGGAGGCAGAGGTACTGGGGGCATGCCAGCAGCTCACTGAGCACTTGCCATGCCCCCATAGTGACGAGAAACGGGGTCCGTGGCTCGCGATCGCGGCACTGCCATGAGGCCACACCCCTTTCTCTGACACCATGCCCCTTTCCCTTTAGCCACGCCCCTTTCCCTGGCGGAAGCGGCTTCGCCGCGCAGGAGTCCAACTTGCTACTACTGTAGAGTTGGGAGGTATGAAAACTCTCTTACAGCTGAGAACATACAGAAATTAAGGCTGCATGCTCATGTAATGCTCTCGGAGCCCTGAAACGTACATAAAATGCTGCATGAACTGCATCATTAACCTAATTCCTGCTACCCACTACAGATGTATCCATTCTTACTGTAGCACCAAATAGCCCTGCTCAAAGTGTGCGTCTTATTTGCAAAATAGAACTGGGAGCAGCAACACTACATTGCTAGCTTACTCAGTCTGATCAAATTGATGTGCAACATTTGTATAGCTATGTGCGACTGAGTCGGAATCTGTGTAAAAAGGGCTCCGATTCGAGTGGCTGCTGCCTATTTGTTGTGCTTCATCTGCAACTTTGTACGTCTGTTAAACCAATTACTTTGGCATTAAAGTAACAGCTTAGCGCCTATATTAGTACACTGAGACTAATACAGATGTGGTTGTTCTTAATGTTGCTATATTTTGCCGTACGCAATTGCGATTACATGCTAATATAGGCAGAAGCTAACCTGAGCATAGGGACGCCCACTGCTGTTGCATTAGGCTAATCTTCCTCGCCAGACGTTCTTCATCTGCTGATCCGCTCTGTCAGTCCCTCCATTGGTTACCGGTATTCTACCATGTCAAATATAAAATACTTTTACTTACATACAAGGCTATTAACCAAACTGCACCATCATACATCTCCTCACTCATCTCAAAATATCTCCCTACCAGACCCCTCCGCTCTGCACAAGATCTGCGTCTCTCATCCAGATGTATTACCTGTTCCCACTCAAAATTACAGGACTTTACCCGGGCTTCACCCACTCTGTGGAATGCCCTCCCACGCACAATAAGACTCTCCTCTAGTCTCCAAACCTTTAAACGTTCCCTGAAAACTCATCTCTTCAGACAAGCCTACCAAATTCCTGACCCACACACATAACCTTCAATGCTTCCCTATCCAGTTACATCCCCTCTGTACAGTCCCCATAACCTCACATTTTGTCTTCCAACATTGCTGGGTGATCATATCATACAACCCACTAAGAAGCTAGCAATCTGGGGAACCATTATGTACCAGGTAGCATCTATCCTTGTGTATCAATGCCTATTTCCCTATAGATTGTAAGCTTGCAAGCAGGGCCTTCCTACCTCTGTCTTTGCCCAGTTTTGTTCTATAACTGTTGTTCTAATTGTAAAGCGCAACGGAATATGCTACGCTATATAAGAAACTGCTAATAATAAATAAATAATTATTTCAGCCGGACAGCTTATAATTGCTGATACGTCGGTACCTCTGAAGACACACAGGCTGAGCTGCTCTTGTGGAACACAGAGGGTTCTCCAGTAACAAGTCATATCGCAACTGCTACTTTATGCATGCCCAGAAAATGCCGCCTGAGCGGACATGACATGCCTGCGTTTATCCAACTAATCCTCGTGACCACCCCTGTCACTTTGCAAATAATTCCTCGATGCGACCGCCATCATAAATCACTCATGGTGTGTGAACACTGCGGCTCAGACACATGCGCAGTAAGAAAATGTCACCCGATTTGTATACAATAGCCACTTTGCAACCGCATCTCAATTAGGCCCATTGAACGGCTTTTTGATGCATCTAAATGTGACTGAGATGCAAAACTTAAAGAAAAATACAATGTGCTACTCCTCTCTCAGCATCTCATTCGTGCCGGGCATCTCATGCCATATGGCATACGGACAGCCAGTGAGTACATATCTGTATAACAGCCAACGTGCTCCTACCCATGCTGGACAGATCATTTAGACTATAGACATCCTTAAATCCTGAACTGTAATGGCGGAGTTTGGGAAACTCTGATCTAAATCAAATGGCAAGAGTACAAAGTCATTGTACATATTTTAATCTGATTTAAAATCAATATGAGTTTTGGAGCTGTTACAATGTGGAGCTGGGAAAAGAGGTGAAGGGGACACACACAAGGAAAGACAGACGGGAAAAAGACAGAGGCCCTGATTCACCCTCGTACACTGGACTGATTTGATTGCAGCTGTTTGGTGGTTTCCTTACTGGGCCGGAGCTGCAGTGTACACCTGTCGCAATGCTGCTGTGGCTCTGGATGGAGTGTGGGGGAAGCCGCAGCCTGAGTGACAGGCTACTTGTGTTTGGGGGCAAGAAGGGAATGTGTTTCAGAATACAGAGGCTTGTCACCTCCATTTTGGGGACGTGCCAAAGCCAGCAGCTGCTGCATTAACATGACTTCTCATATCCAGGACCAATCATTGCTATATAAACTTCGGAATCAGGCCCAGAGAGCTGGAGGGTGGGGAGAGAGGGAATTGGAATAAGAGAGGGGGACAGAGAGCGCAAAACCTGGGGAGAGTTATAGGAAAGGCCATCGACCATCGATGATTTGAAATCATCAGGGGGGGTGCACGCTCGTCCCAGGAGCGCGCAGACACGATGCACAGGGAGTGCCGCGAGTCAGGGAGCATGGACTCGCGGTACCCCCCCATTGCACGGATCAGGGAGCCGGAGGCTGCGTTCCCGGCTCTCTGTGGGACCGGCCCACCTGCCCATCGGCACTTCTGGCATATTCCAGAATTGCCAGATGGGCAGTCCGTCCCAGCTAGCAAGGGAGTGCCAGCAACTTAAAGATGAAAAGACAATATACAGAGAGAGAGAGAGAGAGAGAGAGAGAGAGAGAGAGAGAGAGAGAGAGAGAGAGAGACCTGGCACAGGCCTCCTCACATGTTGCACTATTGGAAATGCACTTCTCTGCACTTTTCTTCTTGATATGCTTAACTGTTATCATGTGAATAATTTCTCTCTCTCTCTCTCTCTCTCTATATATATATATATATATATATAGATTAGTAGAAAGAAGGCGGCACTCAGTCAGACTCTTAATGAAGACTTTGGGTCATTTATTTAGACCATGCTGGCCGACATGTTTCGGGGTGAACCCCCGTCCTCAGGGCCAAATACAGCAAGTGAACAGAACATGTGCATAGACATACATAAATACTAACACCCATTAAACATTAACATACTCACCTGTTCGTCGGCGCCACCGCCAGCCGCACCGCTCCGTTCGCTTCCGCATCATGGGGTGATGACGCGTGGCGTCGCTAAGCGATGACGTGCCGGAGGCCCCAGGCGAACAGGGGAGTAACCATAGCAACCGCCAAGGGCGTCCCAAAGGCGCCGCTGCAGCAATCATCCTATGGGCAAAAAACAAAACCACAGTGAAACATTAAAACGTTAAAAGATGCATTGAAAGTGGAAGCAGAAATAATGTAACACTTCTGATTAAGGTATAACAAAATGAGAAATAAAGTACACGAAGTGCAAAAACAGTAGCCTAGTATAGATACCTCATTATAAATAATACATTTAAAGAAAACATTGGAGACTCATGTTTTCATTTAACCCCCTGGGCGCTAACGTACCCAGAGAGAAAATCCAACGCGTCTCCTTCTGCAATAAACGTCTGCCCCTATCGCCACCTCTAAGGGTAGTGGGGACATGATCGATGAGGATGGCACGTATACTGGCTACCCCATGTTTGGCCTGCAAACAGTGCCGAGCAAAAGGCTGATCACTACAGCCTTTTTCAAATGCCTTTTTGATGGCACTGCGATGCAGTGCCATCCTCTCTCTAAATTGCCGTATGGTCTTGCCCACATAGGCAAGACCACACGGACAAGTCAAAACATAGACAACATGTGTGGAGGTACATGTAAGTCTGTGTCGTATCTTCAACTTTTTACCTGAATGCGGATGGTTAAAGGTCATGCCTGAAACTAAGGTATTGCATGTTGCACAACCCAGACACCTGTAACAGCCATCTTTGGCTCTCAAAAAATGCTTGGATTGTTTCTTCGTGTTATACGAAATGTCTAACTTCATAATTTTGTCACCAATATTGCTGCTACGAGTGAAGCTCGGCAAGAGCCTTGTGCCTGCTAGATCCGATAAAGCCTTATCAGTTTGGATAATCGGCCAAAGTTGTTTGGCCTTTTTGATGACCCTGGCTGAGGCTGTGGTATATTTACTTACCCGGTGGCCCCATCGTACGCCAACGCATTTATGTATGTAGTAGAAAAGCAAATGTTCTACATGGACCCAGCAGTGACCACTAACATGTGGTACTACAGGCGCTATATTGATGACCTCTTGATTCTTTGGCAGGGGCCCCGTGAACTGCTTGAGGTAATTTTAGAGCAGTTCAATGCTAGTGATCATCCAGTTAACTTTACATATGAGATTAATTTAGATCACATTAACTTCCTGGATGTTACTATTAAGTGCATGGAGGGTAAGCTTACCACTTCAATGTATATTAAACCCACTGACAGAAACAGCTTGCTAAATTATCATAGTTTTCATCCCTTATCCCTCCGCAGGGGACTCCCCTACTCACAGTTCCTAAGAGTCAGGCGGATTACCTCTGACCCGGAGGAGACTGAGATTGCACTTAATTGCATGTTGGAAAAGTTCATACAGCGAGGTTACCCTTTGGGCCAATTGGAACTAGCTAAAAGTAAAGTACTCAAATTAACTCGGGCCCAGACATTGATACCTAAAGTTAAGACTAGTGAAGGTGATAGCTTACCTTGGGTAAGTAAATATACCACAGCCTCAGCCAGGGTCATCAAAAAGGCCAAACAACTTTGGCCGATTATCCAAACTGATAAGGCTTTATCGGATCTAGCAGGCACAAGGCTCTTGCCGAGCTTCACTCGTAGCAGCAATATTGGTGACAAAATTATCAAGTTAGACATTTCGTATAACACGAAGAAACAATCCAAGCATTTTTTGAGAGCCAAAGATGGCTGTTACAGGTGTCTGGGTTGTGCAACATGCAATACCTTAGTTTCAGGCATGACCTTTAACCATCCGCATTCAGGTAAAAAGTTGAAGATACGACACAGACTTACATGTACCTCCACACATGTTGTCTATGTTTTGACTTGTCCGTGTGGTCTTGCCTATGTGGGCAAGACCATACGGCAATTTAGAGAGAGGATGGCACTGCATCGCAGTGCCATCAAAAAGGCATTTGAAAAAGGCTGTAGTGATCAGCCTTTTGCTCGACACTGTTTGCAGGCCAAACATGGGGTAGCCAGTATACGTGCCATCCTCATCGATCATGTCCCCACTACCCTTAGAGGTGGCGATAGGGGCAGACGTTTATTGCAGAAGGAGACGCGTTGGATTTTCTCTCTGGGTACGTTAGCGCCCAGGGGGTTAAATGAAAACATGAGTCTCCAATGTTTTCTTTAAATGTATTATTTATAATGAGGTATCTATACTAGGCTACTGTTTTTGCACTTCGTGTACTTTATTTCTCATTTTGTTATACCTTAATCAGAAGTGTTACATTATTTCTGCTTCCACTTTCAATGCATCTTTTAACGTTTTAATGTTTCACTGTGGTTTTGTTTTTTGCCCATAGGATGATTGCTGCAGCGGCGCCTTTGGGACGCCCTTGGCGGTTGCTATGGTTACTCCCCTGTTCGCCTGGGGCCTCCGGCACGTCATCGCTTAGCGACGCCACGCGTCATCACCCCATGATGCGGAAGCGAACGGAGCGGTGCGGCTGGCGGTGGCGCCGACGAACAGGTGAGTATGTTAATGTTTAATGGGTGTTAGTATTTATGTATGTCTATGCACATGTTCTGTTCACTTGCTGTATTTGGCCCTGAGGACGGGGGTTCACCCCGAAACATGTCGGCCAGCATGGTCTAAATAAATGACCCAAAGTCTTAATTAAGAGTCTGACTGAGTGCCGCCTTCTTTCTACTAATCCATATAGTGGTCTTCGCCACCAGGAGGGCACCGCAGCAATTAATATACTGAGGTACACGGGAGTGCCGGGCTATTCTTCTATATATATATATATATATATATATATATATATGCAAACGTTCTCACTCACTCACTGACTCATCATTAATTCTCTTACTCCACGATATGTTAGGAAGCTGAAATTTAACATAGGTATTCTTCACGTAGGAAATAGGAAAACACTACGTAATTAGAATTTTAATAAACCTCTCCTAAGGTGATGATAAGGGGGTTGACATAATGATGTCATTACCGATGCGTGGCTTGGTTCTTGTCCGTAAGAGACAGAGAACATTAAACCTCTGAACTGAGCCAGGGTTACTCTGCAGGAAGCAGAATGTGAGACTTCGAGACCCCATGAGAGAGTCTTTTCATTTGCAGGCTAGCTGCCCTGTCAGATAGGAGCCAAGCAGTTAGGTATTGCCCTACACTGAGGCTAGGATGATTGTTAGTTTATGTTCATTTATGTGTGTGGACTGCTTACAGACCTAGACACCCTGAGTCATCACACTATATAGAGATCAATTGCAAGAGGCATAGCTTGGTTACATATATTAATAAAAAAAAATGCACTCATTAAAAACACATATATAAAAACACTGAAATCAAATATATTGAACAGCCAAAACATCCTGGTAAGACTGACAGTGTCAGGCAATACAGACAGGGAGATTGTATAAGTAGATTTCAGTATGAAACAGTGCAAGTATAATTCTTAGAAGAGGGAAATCACCCAGCTCACCTCCTTTGTTAGGAACAGTCAGTTCCATGCAGGAAATAGGTTTCTTTGACAGCAAATTCTATTCCTGTCTGTAAAAGCAATGAAGTACTATAGCAGTATAGGATCAGCACTGGTAGTTCTCCTTATGATCACTCACTGACGTCCTTCGACATTGAATATAAATACATTAAAGATATCATTCACTGAAGTGTTTGTCATTGAATATGACCTTACCATAATGTCACTCATTCAGAGACTTTGAGGGAGAGTTAAATCTTGGAGAGAGATAAAGTGGAGAGAGATAAAGTATTAACCAACCAGCTTCTGTCAGTTTAAAGGCTGTGCTAGAAAAATTATAATTAGAAGCTGATTGGTTGGCATGCCAAGATTTTTGCCTGGTTTCTCACCCACTCATATGCTTACACAATATTTGACTTATTGTGTTGTTTTTTTTTTTTTTTTTTGCAAGATATCTATATATTTAATCGGCTAAGTCATTTTTTTCTGAGAGCAACTACTCCACAATGACAAAAAACATTTTTGATGGTTCAGGTGTTATTTGATAGAGTGTGTGGTGTAGGTGTGCAATGAGGTTGCAGAATTTTGATATGTGGTCAGGCTATTGAGGAATAATGCGTCAAACTAATAAATTTTCCCACAGAAAAAGCACTGAAGGGGGCACTTTGTCCCTTTGGGTTGTAAACTGCAGCAAAGCCCTTGCCAATATTTTTATGCCCTAAATTTTTATGCCCTAAATTCAATTGATATAATGACTTCTTTCTTATACTGTTGATATCAGAAAACTTTCGGGATACACTAGAACACAGGTTCTCAAACTCGGTCCTCAGGACCCCACACGGTTCATGATTTGCAGGTCACCTGTAGATTTTTAAAATATGACAGCTGATGATAAACAGTGCACCTGCTGGGTGACATGGAAAACGTGAACCGTGTGGGGTTCTGAGGACCGAGTTTGTGAACCACTGCACTAGAATTACTTGATACATTTAAATTTCGGGTAATACTGTAGTTAACTTTAGGGATACATTAAACTGTCAGGATACAGTAAACTTTAGATGAACGCATTGTAGAACACACAATAATTGGAGGGGGTTTCTAAATTTCGAGCAATGTGGTTGACTAGTGGCTTATTATTTGCTAAAATAAAAGGGGCAAATATTTTTTGATTAAGGTCAATGATGTCCATATTAATCAACAGATTGTTGACCAAGATGTTTTAAATTAGAGCCATGTATACAACATGCAGTTCCCAGCTACTGTGGAACTTAACATTCCAGCATGCCCTGACAGTTTTGCTAATAGGGCATGCTAAAACTGTGGCAGGGATGCTTGTATGTGTAGTTCCATAGCAGCTGTAGGGCCTCATGTTGAATACCCTGGACCTATACTGTAGTATGTGATTTTTTTTTTGATTTTTTTTTTAGCATACCTCATGTACGTTTTCAACATAAATACATTACAGTACAGCATGTGTTTGCGGAGGTCGCCATCTGCTGGTGAAGTTTAATAAATGTTTAGGATTTGAACAGGGGACACTTTTCTCTGATGACATTAATTAGTTTGATTAACAGATTATTTTTAATCTTGCATGGAACTCAAAGGATAACACATTTCTGAATGTCCATTGTGTTATTTTTCAGCTTTATGTTTTAACTATATTCTTCAGGGGAAAAACACAGGTTATAATACATTACTTAGAGACCTAAAAAACCATTAATTGTTTTTATATTGGGGTTTCCATTTTTACAGCTAGGTATACCCGACAGATGAAAGGAACAATACAGCAATATATCATATGTATCTAGTTAATTTAGCAGAGCAACATATTGCGTCCCAATTAGGGACCAATAAGAAACTGAGAGGAAGTCTGCAGCAATCATAACTCATATATATACTAGTGATGAGCGGGTTCGGTTTCTCGGAATCCGAACCCCCCCGAACTTCATCCATTTTACACGGTTCCGAGGCAGACTCGGATCCTCCCGCCTTGCTCGGTTAACCCGAGCGCGCCCGAACGTCATCATCCCGCTGTCGGATTCTCGCGAGATTCGTATTCTATATAAGGAGCCGCGCGTCGCCACCATTTTCACTCGTGCATTGGAGATGATAGGGAGAGGACGTGCAGCGTTCTCTAAGTTTCTGTGTTCAGTGTGCTGCAAATATCTGTGCTCAGTGTGCTGCAAATATCTGTGCTCAGTGTGCTTGCAAATATCTGTGCTCAGTGTGCTGAAAATATCTACGTTCTCTGCCTGAAAAACGCTCCATATCTGTGCTCCATTGTAGTATAGGAGGACAGTGGAGAATTTTGCTGACCAGTGACCACCAGTATTATATAGCAGTATGGTACAGTAGTCCACTGCTCTACCTACCTCTGTGTCGTCAAGTATACTATCCATCCATACCTGTGGTGCATTTTAGTTGTGCGCAGTATTATATAGTAGGAGGACAGTGCAGAATTTTGCTGACCACCAGTATATAATTAATATATAGCAGTACGGTACAGTAGGCCACTGCTCTACCTACCTCTGTGTCGTCAAGTATACTATCCATCCATATCTGTGGTGCATTTTAGTTGTGCGCAGTATTATATAGTAGGAGGACAGTGCAGAATTTTGCTGACCACCAGTATATAATATATAGCAGTACGGTACAGTAGGCCACTGCTCTACCTACCTCTGTATCGTCAAGTATACTATCCATCCATACCTGTGGTGCATTTTAGTTGTGCGCAGTATTATATAGTAGGAGGACAGTCCAGAATTTTGCTGACCACCAGTATATAATATATAGCAGTACGGTACAGTAGGCCACTGCTCTACCTACCTCTGTGTCGTCAAGTATACTATCCATCCATATCTGTGGTGCATTTTAGTTGTGCGCAGTATTATACAGTAGGAGGACAGTGCAGAATTTTGCTGACCACCAGTATATAATATATAGCAGTACGGTACAGTAGGCCACTGCTCTACCTACCTCTGTATCGTCAAGTATACTATCCATCCATACCTGTGGTGCATTTTAGTTGTGCGCAGTATTATATAGTAGGAGGACAGTGCAGAATTTTGCTGACCACCAGTATATAATATATAGCAGTACGGTACAGTAGGCCACAGCTCTACCTACCTCTGTGTCATCAAGTATACTATCCATCCATACCTGTGGTGCATTTTAGTTGTGCGCAGTATATATAGTAGGAGGACAGTGCAGAATTTTGCTGACCACCAGTATATAATATATAGCAGTACGGTACAGTAGGCCACTGCTCTACCTACCTCTGTGTCATCAAGTATACTATCCATCCATACCTGTGGTGCATATTAGTTATGCGCAGTATTATATAGTAGGAGGACAGTGCAGAATTTTGCTGACCACCAGTATATAATATATAGCAGTACGGTACAGTGAGCCACTGCTCTACCTACCTCTGTGTCGTCAAGTATACTATCCATCCATACCTGTGGTGCATTTTAGTTGTGCGCAGTATTATATAGTAGTAGGACAGTGCAGAATTTTGCTGACCACCAGTATATAATATATAGCAGTACGGTACAGTAGGCCACTGCTCTACCTACCTCGGTGTCGTCAAGTATACTATCCATCCATACCTGTGGTGCATTTTAGTTGTGCGCAGTATTATATAGTAGGAGGACAGTGCAGAATTTTGCTGACCACCAGTATATAATATATAGCAGTACGGTACAGTAGGCCATTGCTATTGCTATATTACTGGCATATAATTCCACACATTAAAAAATGGAGAACAAAAATGTGGAGGGTAAAATAGGGAAAGATCAAGATCCACTTCCACCTCGTGCTGAAGCTGCTGCCACTAGTCATGGCCGAGACGATGAAATGCCATCAACGTCGTCTGCCAAGGCCGATGCCCAATGTCATAGTAGAGAGCATGTAAAATCCAAAAAACAAAAGTTCAGTAAAATGACCCAAAAATCTAAATTAAAAGCGTCTGATGAGAAGCGTAAACTTGCCAATATGCCATTTACGACACGGAGTGGCAAGAAACGGCTGAGGCCCTGTCCTATGTTCATGGCTAGTGGTTCAGCTTCACATGAGGATGGAAGCACTCATCCTCCCGCTAGAAAAATGAAAAGACTTAAGCTGGCAAAAGCACAGCAAAGAACTGTACGTTCTTCTAAATCCCCAAGGAGAGTCCAATTGTGTCGGTTGCGATGCCTGACCTTCCCAACACTGGACGGGAAGAGGTGGCGCCTTCCACCATTTGCACGCCCCCTGCAAGTGCTGGAAGGAGCACCCGCAGCCCAGTTCCTGATAGTCAAATTGAAGATGTCACTGTTGAAGTACACCAGGATGAGGATATGGGTGTTGCTGGCGCTGAGGAGGAAATTGACAAGGAGGATTCTGATGGTGAGGTGGTTTGTTTAAGTCAGGCACCCGGGGAGACACCTGTTGTCCGTGGGATGAATATGGCCATTGACATGCCTGGTCAAATTACAAAAAAAATCACCTCTTCGGTGTGGAATTATTTTAACAGAAATGCGGACAACAGGTGTCAAGCCGTGTGTTGCCTTTGTCAAGCTGTAATAAGTAGGGGTAAGGACGTTAACCACCTAGGAACATCCTCCCTTATATGTCACCTGGAGCGCATTCATCAGAAGTCATTGACAAGTTCAAAAACTTTGGGTGACAGCGGAAGCAGTCCACTGACAACTAAATCCCTTCCTCTTGTAACCAAGCTCCTGCAAACCACACCACCAACTCCCTCAGTGTCAATTTCCTCCTTAGACAGGAAAGCCAATAGTCCTGCAGGCCATGTCACTGGCAAGTCTGACGAGTACTCTCCTGCCTGGGATTCCTCCGATGCATCCTTGAGTGTAACGCCTACTGCTGCTGGCGCTGCTGTTGTTGCTGCTGGGAGTTGATCGTCATCCCAGAGGGGAAGTCGGAAGACCACTTGTACTACTTCTAGTAAGCAATTGACTGTCCAACAGTCCTTTGCGAGGAAGATGAAATATCACAGCAGTCATCCTGCTGCAAAGCAGATAACTCAGGCCTTGGCAGCCTGGGTGTTGTTAAACATGTGTCCGGTATCCACCGTTAATTCACAGGGAATTAGACAATTTACTGAGTTAGTGTGTCCTCGGTACCAAATACCAATTCCACTTCTCTAGGCAGGCGATACCGAGAATGTACACAGACCTCAGAAAAAGAGTCACCAGTGTCCTAAAAAATGCAGTTGTACCCACTGTCCACTTAACCACGGACATGTGGACAAGTGGAGCAGGGCAGACTCAGGACTATATGACTGTGGAAGCCCACTGGGTAGATGTATTGCCTCCCGCAGCAAGAACAGCAGCGGCGGCACCAGTAGCAGCATCTCGCAAACGCCAACTCGTTCCTAGGCAGGCTACGCTTTGTATCACCGCTTTCCATAAGAGGCACACAGCTGACAACCTCTTACGGAAACTGAAGAACATCATCGCAGAATGGCTTACCCCAATTGGACTCTCCTGGCGATTTGTGACATCGGACAACGCCACCAATATTGTGCGTGCATTACATGTGGGCAAATTCCAGCACGTACCATGTTTTGCACATACATTGAATTTGGTGATGCAGAATTTTTTTTAAAACGACCGGGGGCGTGCAAGAAATGCTGTCGGTGGCCCGAAGATTTGCGGGCCATTTTCGGCATTCAGCCACCGCGTGCCGAAGACTGGAGCACCAGCAAACACTCCTGAACCTGCCCCGCCATCATCTGAAGCAAGAGGTGGTAACAAGGTGGAGTTCAGCCCTCTATATGCTTCAGAGGATGGAGGAGCAGCAAAAGGCCATTCAAGCCTATACATCTGCCTACGATATAGGCAAAGGAGGGGGAATGCACCTGACTCAAGCGCAGTGGAGAATGATTTCAACGTTGTGCAAGGTTCTGCAACCCTTTGAACTTGCCACACGTGAAGTCAGTTCAGATACTGCCAGCCTGAGCCAGGTCATTCCCCTCATCAGGCTTTTGCAAAAGAAGCTGGAGAGATTGAAGGAGGAGCTAAAACAGAGCGATTCCGCTAGGTATGTGGGACTTGTGGATGGAGCCCTTCATTCGCTTAACCAGGATTCACGGGTGGTCAATCTGTTGAAATCAGAGCACTATTTTGGCCACATTTTGGCCACCGTGCTCGATCCTAGGTTTAAAGCCTACGTTGTATCTCTCTTTCCGGCAGACACAAGTCTGCAGAGGTGCAAAGACCTGCTGATGAGACACTTGTCAAGTCAAGCGGAACGTGACCCGTCAACAGCTCCTCCTTCACATTCTCCCGCAACTGGGGCTGCGAGGAAAAGGCTAAGAATTCCAAGCCCACCCACTGGCGGTGATGCAGTGCAGTCTGGAGCGAGTGCTGACATCTGGTCCGGACTGAAAGACCTGCCAACGATTACTGACATGTCGTCTACTGTCACTGCATATGATTCTGTCACCATTGAAAGAATGGTGGAGGATTATATGAGTGACCGCATCCAAGTAGGCACGTCAGACAGTCCGTACGTATACTGGCAGGAAAAAGAGGCAATTTGGAGGCCCTTGCACAAACTGGCTTTATTTTACCTAAGTTGCCCCCCCTCCAGTGTGTACTCCGAAAGAGTGTTTAGTGCAGCCGCTCACCTTGTCAGCAATCGGCGTACGAGGTTACTTCCAGAAAATGTGGAGAAGATGATGTTCATCAAAATTAATTATAATCAATTCATCCGTCGAGACATTCACCAGCAATTGCCTCCAGAAAGTACACAGGGACCTGAGATGGTGGATTCCAGTGGGGACGAATTAATAATCTGTGAGGAGGAGGATGTACACAGTGAAAGGGGTGAGGAATCGGAGGATGAGGAGGAGGTGGACATCTTGCCTCTGTAGAGCCAGTTTGTGCAAGGAGAGATTGATTGCTTCTTTTTTGGTGGGGGCCCAAACCAACCAGTCATATCAGTCACAGTCGTGTGGCAGACCCTGTCGCTGAAATGATGGGTTTGTTAAAGTGTGCATGTCCTGTTTATACAACATAAGGGTGGGTGGGAGAGTCCAAGGACAATTCCATCTTGCACCTCTTTTTTCTTTCATTTATCTTTGCATCATGTGCTGTTTAGCCATCCAGCGACCTTGGTGCACCTCTTTTTTTATTTCCATCATGTGCTGTTTAGGGACTATTTTTTGAAGTGCCATCCAGTCTGACACTGCAGTGCCACTCCTAGATGGGCCAGGTGTTTGTGTCGGCCACTTGGGTCACTTAGCTTAGCCATCCAACGACTTTGGTGCACCTCTTTTTTTCTTTGCATCATGTGTTGTTTGGGGACTATTTTTTAAATCTGCCATCCTGTCTGACACTGCAGTGCCACTCCTAGATGGGCCAGGTGTTTGTGTCGGCCACTTGGGTCGCTTAGCTTAGCCATCCAGCGACCTTGGTGCACCTCTTTTTTTCTTTTCATCATGTGCTGTTTGGGGACTATTTTTTAAATCGGCCATCCTGACACTGCAGTGCCACTCCTAGATGGGCCAGGTGTTTGTTTCGGCCACTTGGGTCGCTTAGCTTAGTCATCCAGCGACCTCGGTGCAAATTTTAGGACTAAAAATAATATTGTGAGGTGTGAGGTGTTCAGAATAGACTGGAAATTAGTGGAAATTATGGTTATTGAGGTTAATAATACTATGGGATCAAAATGACCCCCAAATTCTATGATTTAAGCTGTTTTTGAGGTTTTTTTGTAAAAAAAAAACGAATCCAAAACACACCCGAATCCGACAAAATATTTTCAGGGAGGTTTTGCCAAAACGCGTCCGAATCCAAAACACGGCTGCGGAACCGAATCCAAAACCAAAACACAAAACCCGAAAAATTTCCGGTGCACATCACTATATACTAGTGTGACTGGAGCTACTGTAGGCGCTTATACACCTGCAGTTACAGAGTATAAACACTGCACCGGGTTCTGTGGAGTGACATGTTCTGGTGAAACAGACATTTTTTGTTGGCTAAACGCAGAGCTGTGTACAAATTGTGCATAATTAAGGTAATAAATACAATGTAAACATAAAAATAGTATCTCTCTCTCTCTCTCTATATGTATATATATGCGCACATATGCTGATTAGCAAAAATCTTTATATACATGTGAATCATAATGCATAATACACTAAATACCTGCCGTTTAACCGCTGCTCTGAATAGTGCTTCTCCCAACCCCCTGCCCGCGCATAGACAAACGCGGGGGGAGGGGGGGTTCCGGTTGCCTGGAAACCCCCCTTCTGTTGGCAAGTGGCTCAAATAATGTCAATAGTAGTGAGTTAATATTGATTACTAGAGCTGCTGCCACATCATGCAGTGTAAGGGACAGAGCAGAGCTGCTGCACATGGCCAGTGGTAGCAGCTTATTTTACCATGTTTGCTGTGTGTATGTGGATCTGAGACCTCATACGGTGCACGGGACCAGAGAGTAGCTACTAGGAAGAAAAGACAGGAGCCTTACCATGATGTGGAAGAAGGTGTGCTTGGACAGTGCAATACTGGATCTATTGTGTTTGTGTATTTATTTATTTATTTATTTAGGTATGTTTAACCTTTTCCTGACCACTTATTTATATTATTTAAATGTTTGATAAAGCCTATACTAGAGACCATCTATAGTTAAAGACTATCTACAGTGTTAGATATTAGTACCGTGTTCATACAGTATCCAGTGTATAAAAAGACTGTTTACATAAATTTTCAGGGTCGTTACTAGGTTCTTCTACTGATCCCCCAGACTCCCGCACTTGCTCTAATGTTCTGCAGAGTGTGAGATTGTGGACTTCATTTGGAAACCCCCCTCTAGAAATCCTGCGTTTGCCACTGCTGCCGAGTGCCACAGTGTCCCGCGGGTGGGATGGTTGGGAGATATGCAGGTAGTTGATATCAAAGACAATTTTTCACATCTTCTCAGAAATAGAATCAGAAACATCTGCACAAGATAACTAATTACCGTTCAAAAGCATAGTATATGTATTAGTGTTTGCGGAAGTATAACACATCTCTGCAAATCTACTCAGCTCAAGTTATCCTTAAATTAAATATATACTGAAACCCTTAAAAAACTACACAGCATATTGTTACATTTCTATATAGAAGAGAATACTTGTTTCCATGATAAATATTTCTAAATCATATAAGCTGTAGCTGAGAATATATGAGTACAAGTGGCACATTTCACGAGTGACATGAAAGTATGGAGCAGACACCACAGTAATAAACATGCCTGAATATTAGATATGGCTATAATACAAAAATAGTTCCTTTTATTCAATGTTAACATCTACCGCAAAAAATAAGAACTGATACTGAACATATACACGCATACACATATATAGACATGATAGTAGTTTTGTGTGCATAAGTATATATGTATGATGACTATAACATTTTAAAAATGACCTGAATCATCTAGCACAATCTATACATTAGGAATGTGTACATACATTTCCTTGCTGCGTACTCTAGATTAAGGCACCTGCCAAGGAAATAATGATATGTTGCCATCTCGCCTTCTGATATTCGCACCAGTGTGAATAGCTTTACATTCTTGGGCATTTGCTGGCCACATCTTGAGCACCAGTATGCCATGGACAGAGGAGCAGTGAGCTGTGACACATAGCATGCCCTGTATACACAGTATTATTCAGGCTCTTATCTCTCTTAAGACTACAGGAGGATGTATTCCTTACAGACAGCTCTCTGATGTTGCTGGTTAATCCCGGTAAGGCTTAACAGCTGTCATGTTCTCCTTAGCTACCATTGGTGATTTCTCAAGGAACTTATGATAACACATGGCTTGCTACTGAAAGAGGCCGTAGGCCTTTGTAATAGATGTGGCATACTAAACAAAATTCAAAGAAAGTTTTTAATTAATTTGTGCTCAAAACCATTTTTTTTTTAAAGTATTTTGACATTTTTAATGGCTATGAGGTTGTGGCACACGTGGATGCTGAGTATACTGAAGGAGTGCACTTGGATGCCAAGTACACTTTACATTTCTTGAGAGACATGCTAAAGGGCATCATCCTCTCAGTGTCAGCTTCAGAGTGTAAAAGAGACGTTTTGGTTATTGTATTTTAGATACTGTATTATGTTTCATCTACAACAGTGGCTCTTAACTCCAGTCCTCAAGTGCCCCAACAGGTCATGCTCTCTGGATTTCTTTAACCATGCACCAAAACATACTTACTGTCTTTCTATTATCCACTTACACATGGTGTTTTACAGTATAACAAATAAAGGCAAAATAATAAATGGTTTTATTTGGAAAAGGGATCTGAGGAAGCCGCTGACAATAATACTAGGCGAAGAAACGCGTTATCCACGGAGGGGAGCGGAGGAAGGGAAATAAGATTTAAGAGACACTGTTCACAGCTAAAATCACGAGGAGATACCGGTAACTCTGGTTACTTTATTTCTGACCCATGCCACTGCAAAACCTGCAGAACCCAGAAGCAGGTTAAATGAGGATCGGGAGCACATGCCAGTGATTGCTAAAAACGGACTTCACAACAGTGTGGTGATTTATATTGACAGAGGAGAGTATTCCTCAGATAAGGAACTGTGAGTATGTTAGTATGTTTCCAACATGAAGGATTTATGCTATAACCCTGCTAATTCCTCCATATCCCCAAGTGAACAGTATATACAAGTCTAAAGGACTATTCAGTTTATTGACTGCTAACCAAAACTGGTGGTGTATATTACCTTGATTTGAGAGAGAAAAAGAAAGAAAAAAAACCTTCTGAAGTAATTCAGGATACAAGTATGTCCCTAATCACTAATAAACTGCATGCAAGGACTTTAGTAATAACAAGAAGTGATATGAGGAGACAAATATATAATTAACCTCAAGTCTTTTATATTGATTTTTATGTGCAATATATTTTTTATTGTGTCGTATGTATATGTGATGTGTGTAATAAAGTGTATGTAAATTTATTGATTGAGCAGCGCTTCTTTCTAGTGGCGCATGCAGGGGGGCTTTCCAAGTACCTGGAAACCCCCCAATGATCTGAATCTTCTGTTCTTGAGACAGAGAAACAGCTGTCTCCGTCTCAGTTAAAAGCCGCGATCGTGATCGCGACCGCTGAGCCGCTGCACTGCAGCAGCAACAGAGAGCTCCCATAGCTCTCTATTATAGACTGTCCGGAGGGGTGAAGGGGGAGCTGCTGGCTGCGCAAGCTCCCTCCATCCTCACACTGCTGCCCATCTGATGCCAGCGCCTGGTGGAACGGTATGCACATACTGTAACTGTGTGTATGTTTGTATTTGTAGTAATTTATGTATGTGTGTATGTGTTTCTGTATGTATGTGTGTGTGTTTGTGTATATGTGTTTGTGTGTCACTCTGTGTGTATATGGTGCAATAGTTCCCTGGGTGGAGACTGGCATGCACCCCTCCGTGCAGTGGAAACCAGGTGGCACTTAGTAGTCTTTGTGAGTAAATTAATGTATTCAAGTACAAAAGGCATAGTGTACCGACGTTTCAATGGGCGTTTTTTTCAAGGTGCTTTACTGTAGGCTTGAAAAAAAAACAAACGCTTTTTGTGGCGTTGAAACGTCGGTACACTATGCCTTCTGTACTTTAATACAGTAATTTACTCACAGAGACCGCTGAGTGCCGCCTGGTTTCTACTGCACGTAGGGGGGCATGCCACCTATTACATATAAGGAGGGCACCTCGGTATTGAGCAACATCAACAGTGAGTGCCTACTTTTTGTCATATATATATATATATATATATATATATATACACACGTACGTACGTACGTACGTACGTACGTACGTACGTACGTACGTACGTACAATAGATATATAGATATATAGATATATATATACACACGCACATGCACACATACATGTACATATACATACACATACACCCACATGGAAACCCCCTTCACTAAATCCTACGTTTGCCCCTGCTTTCTATGATAGACTCTATGTCTTTCATAAATGTTCTATTTCTGTAATGAGAGGTTTACAATTACTTCTAGACAATTATTGCTGCCAATTAGTGAAAGGAAAAAAACGGTGCCCAGGTAAAAAACCTTTTTTGTCTTTCTTGCGTTTGAAAAATGACAGGAGCTGGTTGGCTGCTGCAATTTATCACTCATTGATAAATAAGGGTATTACTTTATTCTGTAGTAATTAAATGCTATTTACTAATACACATTAAGTTTAATGTAAGAGCGGTAACATACATAAGAGCTACATACTTACTGAATAGGACATCAGACAGCTAAATTAAGAACACAAAAGTTTCCAATTATTTTTACGTTTTCTAGCCAATTATTATGTGAGAAACCTAACTTGCACATGTTTCAGGCAAAATAATTCTATAGCCCTTGTTTTGTAAGGAATAGACTGATTCAGGGGACAGTTGCCCTCTGTCACCTGGGAATCTCTTCTCATTCCTGAATAAAAGGTAATAGGATTAAGCGAAACAATGTTTTGCACAGAGGAAATCCTGAGCCAGTCGCTGTTTTTATATTACTGGAGTCATATTACATAATTTAATCTACAGTGTCTGATTTCTTTGTATAACCTGTAAATAAATGTACATGATAGCATGGCAGCATAGAGAGAGAGCAGGTGCTCACTGCTGTATAAATAGTTTGGATCAAGGCAAATCCTCAGCAGCTTTATCTGAGAATCACAGGGGGATTAACACTGAAGAAAATGGAATTGCACTTTGATGTGGATCACGTGGTTAAATAGTGCAGGTGGGTGGAATGTCAAATCTTTCATCCAAACTTTACAACCTGTATACTAATAATGCAGTTGCTGCTCTGGAGAAGACTAAATTCTGTCAACAGCCACATGTGATAGATAGATAGATAGATAGATAGATAGATAGATAGATAGATAGATAGATAGATAGATAGATAGATAGACCCTCATTCCGAGTTGTTCGCTCGGTATTTTTCATCGCATCGCAATGAAAATTCGCTTAGTACGCATGCGCAATGTTCGCACTGCGACTGCGCCAAGTAACTTTGCTATGTTGAAAGTAATTTTACTCACGGCTTTTTCTTCGCTCCGGCGAACGTAATGTGATTGACAGGAAATGGGTGTTACTGGGCGGAAACACGGCGTTTCAGGGGCGTGTGGCTGAAAACGCTACCGTTTCCGGAAAAAACGCAGGAGTGGCCGGAGAAACGGTGGGAGTGCCTGGGCGAACGCTGGGTGTGTTTGTGACGTCAACCAGGAACGACAAGCACTGAACTGATCGCACAGGCAGAGTAAGTCTGGAGCTACTCTGAAACTGCTAAGTAGTTAGTAATCGCAATATTGCGAATACATCGGTCGCAATTTTAAGAAGCTAAGATTCACTCCCAGTAGGCGGCGGCTTAGCGTGTGTAACTCTGCTAAATTCGCCTTGCGACCGATCAACTCGGAATGAGGGCCTTAGATAGATAGATTGCGACACATAAACATTTTATCTAATAGCAATTACAACCATTACAAATATTTCACTTTGCAAATATTGGAGGTACAACGGGTGTAGTATGGTATGCCGGCGGCCGGGCTCCCGGCGACCAGCATACCGGCGCCGGGTGCCCGACCGCCGGCATAACGACAGCGTGGCGAGTGCAAATGAGCCCCTTGCGGGCTCGCTGTGCTTGCCACGCTGCGGGCACGGTGGCGCGCTACGCGCGCCACTTATTTTATTCTCCCTCCAGGGGGTCGTGGACCCCCACGAGGTAGAAAAAGTGTCGGTATGTCGGCTGTCGGGATTCCGGCACCGGTATACTGTGCGCCGGGATCCGGACAGTCGGCATACTGAAGACCACCAGGTACAACTAATGCAAATGGTCTTCCTCCGGCTTACCATGTGAAAAATGATGGCACAGCACTACTCACTATTGTGCAGCCGCCTAGAGAGGAGGGGAACCGGATGGAGAATGCACACCGGCCCCCTCCTCTCTTACTACGCCCCTGAAAAGATGGTTTATAGAAAATACAGTATTCCTCCATAGTGGAGAACTAACATGAATGAGACAGGCAATAACAGCACAAGGAATAAAAGATATTAATTTTTTTCAATTTACAAATGACAGTTCACTTATTGGGGGTCATTCCGAGTTGATCGCTCGCTAGCAGTTTTTAGCAGCCGTACAAACGCTATGCCGCCGCCCACTGGGAGTATATTTTAGCTAAGCAGAAGTGCGAACGAAAGGATCGCAGAGCGGCTACAAAGTTTTTTTGTGCAGTTTCAGAGTAGCTCAAAACCTACTCAGCGCTTGCGATGACTTCAGACTGTTCAGTTCCTGTTTTGACGTAAGAAACCCGCCCAGCGTTCGCCCAGCCACGCCTGCGTTTTTCCTGGCACGCCTGCGTTTTTTTGAACACTCCCTGAAAACGGTCAGTTGACACCCAGAAACGCCCACTTCATGTCAATCACTCTGCGTCCACCAGTGTGACTGAAATGCTTCGCTAGACCTTGTGCAAAACTACATCGTTGGTTGTGCCCGTACGATATGCGTGCGCATTGTGCCACATACGCATGCTCAGAACTGCCGTTTTTTATCCTGATCGCTGCTCTGCGAACAAATGCAGCTAGCGATCAACTCGGAATGACCACCATTGTCAGTTGTCTAAGGTATTCATATCATCCTCATTGACTGCAATAACATTAAAGATGATGGTTTTTCTGTGAACTACAATAAAAGTATTTTTGTCAGATTTCTCTATAAAAATGTCGGGTGTGGTATGTTAGGTAGATTAGACTTAGGTTGTCAGTATCTAGGTAGACCACTATTGGTCGACAGTAAGTAGGTCGACATGGTTTCTAGGTCGACATGTACTAGGTCGACATTAGAAAATGTTGACATGCTTTTTTTTTTACTATTTTTGGTGTCATTTTCTCCGTACAGTGACCGGGAACCCCAATTAGTGCACTGTGTCCCCTCGCATGGCTCGCTCGCCATGCATCGGGCAAGGTGCCTCGCTCCACTACCCAGGGCCGGACTGGCCATCTGGCACTTCTGGCACATGCCAGAAGGGCCGATGGCCTGGTGGGCCGGTCTGGCAGCTGCAACCCCTCCCTCTTGACACTCCCACCTCCTCGCTGCGGCCGCTGTGCTCCGCGGAAAAGTCCTCTCCGCTTTCGTCCCACCTTCCCAGAATGCCGATGGGGGTGCGACGTCATCGCGCACAGCATTCTGGGAGCAGCCGCGGTGATGGGAAAAGGCCGGGGAGCCGCAGCAGCAGCCGCCCCAGCATGGCGTGTACTACACGCAAGGACCATGTCTGCTGCCTGAGCCCCTGAGGAGGAGTCCCGCCACCATGCAGATCCCGGCCCCAGCAGCAGCACACACATGGCCAGCTGCAGCATCAGCACTGCAGGGAGAGTGCTGTCCCCTGGCCAAGGTGAGTGCGAGTGTATACATGCTCTGGCTGATTCCTCCCCCTCTCTATCTCTCTGTCCTCACCCCCCCCCCCCCCCAACCCCTCTCTCTCTCTCTCTTTCTTTTGTCCTCACCTCTCTTGTTCTCACTCCCCCCTCTCTCTTGTTCTCACCCCCCCCCCTCTTTTGTCCTCACCTCTCTCTTTTGTTCTCACCCCCCCCCCTTGTCCTCACCTCTCTCTTTTGTTCTCGCCCCCCCTCTTGTCCTCACCTCTCTCTTTTGTTCTCGCCCCGCCCCCTCTTGTCCTCACCTCTCTCTTTTGTTCTCACCCCCCCACCCTCTTGACCTCACCTCTCTCTTTTGATCTCACCCCCCCTCTCTTGTTCTCACTTCTATCTCTTTTGTCCTAACCCTCTCTCTGTCTCTTCACCTCTCTTTTCCTCACCCCTCTCTCCCATCCACATCCCTCTCTCCCATCCACATCCCTCTCTTTTTTGTCCCCACCCCCTCTCTTTCTTTTGTCCCTACCCCCTCTATTTTTTGTCCACACCCCCTCTCTCTTTCTTTTGTCCTCACCCCCTCTTTTTTGTCCCCACCTCCTCTCTTTTTGTACACCCCCCCACTCTCTTTGTTTTGTCCTCACCCCCTCTTTTTTTGTCCACACCCCCTCTCTCTTTCTTTTGTCCTCACCCCCTCTTTTTTTTCCTCACCCCCTCTTTCTTTTGTCCTCACCTCTTTTGTCCTCGCTCCCCCTCCCTCTAGTCCTTACCTCTCTCTGTCTTTCTTGTCCTCGCCTCTCTCTTTTGTTCTCACCCCCCCCTCTTGTCCTCTCTCTATCTCTCTTTTGTCCTCACCCTCTCTCTTTTCCTCCCCCCTCTCTCCCATCCACATCTCTCTCTTTCTTTTGTCCTCACTCCCTCTCCTTCTTTTGTCCTCACTCCCCCTCTCTCTAGTCCTCACTTCTCTCTATCTTTTATCCTCACCTCTCTCTCAGCTTTACCACCTCTTTTGCCCTCACTTCTCTATCTCTAGTTTTCACCCCCCTTTTGCCTCACCCCTCTCTCTTTCTATCGTCATAGCACAGAGCATTCTGGGAGCGGCTATGGGGGAGAGAAGTCCTAGGAGCAGCAGCACGGTGTCCGCCCACAATCACCCAGTTTACAGCCTGCCTGAGGAGGAGACACGCCACCCATGCAGCCCTGGAACCCGGCCACAGCAGCACCACAGCACATGGTCAGCTGCAGCATCAGCACTGCAGGGAGAGCGCTGCCTCCCACCAAGGTGAGTATGGGTATACCCATGCCATGGCTGTCTGTCTCTCATTCTCTCTCTATTGTTCTCACCCTCTCTCTCTCTCTCTCTCTCTGTCCTCACCTCTCTCTCACTCTCTTGTCCCCACCTCTCACCCCATCCCTCTCTCTTGTCCTCACCTTTCTCTCCCGTCCTTTGTCTCCTGCCCTCACCTCTCACTTTCATCCTCACCTGTCTTTCTCTTGCCCTCACCCCTCACTCTCTCTCAAGTCCCGACCTCTCTCTCTGTCTGCACCTTTCTCACACTGTCTTTTGTCATCACCTTTCTCTCTCTATCTCGTCCTCACCTCTCTTGTCCTCTCCTCCCTCCCTCTCTTTCTTGTCCTTGCCTCTCTCTCTTTCTTGTCCACACCTCTCTCACGCACTCTCTCTCGTTCTCACCTCTGTCTCTCCTGTCCTCACCTCTTTTACTCTCTTCTGTCCTCACCTCTCTCACTCTCTCTCTCTGGTCCCCACCTCTCTTTTGCACTCCCCTCCTCCCTCTCTCTCATGCCCTCACCTCTCTCTCAGGCCTTGACCTCTCTCCTACTTGTCCTCACCTTTCTCTCTCTCTCTCTCTCTCTCTCGTCCTCACCTCTCGCGCTCTCTCTTGTCCCCACCTTTCTCTCTCTTGTCCCCACCTATCTCTCTCTTGTCCTCACCTCTCTCTCTCTTGTCCTCACCTCTCTCTCTCGTTCTCTGTTTGGCTTTAAAATATAGATTGCCTTGCTCTAGATGGGCGTACAGTGAGGAGCTAAACTGGACAGACCTGTGCGCTCAGTCCTTCTCTGCACCTCCGCCAGCTCCCACAGCCTTCTCCTCCGCACCATCTTCGAGGCCCACAGCCTCCTCCGCCCCGCGCCGATCACAGCCTTCTCATCCACCACAGCATCCTCTGCTAAATAGGTAATCTTACCCTGCCGCCTTTCTCTCTCTAGTCCCTACTGTATGCCCTTGCTGTCCCTCTCTCTATCACTCTCCCTGTCCCTATGTCCTTACTGTCACTTTCCCTGTCCCTCCGTCACTCTCCCTGTCCCTCCATCACTCTCCCTGTCCCTATGTCCCTGCTGTCACTTTCCCTGTCCCTCTGTCACTCTCCCTGTCCCTATGTCCCTGCTGTCACTCTCCCTGTCCCTATGTCCCTGCTGTCCCTTTCCCTGTCCCTCTGTCACTCTCCCTGTCCCTATGTCCCTGCTGTCACTGTCCCTG
This sequence comes from Pseudophryne corroboree, assembly GCF_028390025.1. NCBI lineage: Eukaryota > Metazoa > Chordata > Amphibia > Anura > Myobatrachidae > Pseudophryne > Pseudophryne corroboree. The sequence continues at coordinate 322,414,574 of NC_086447.1, read as the reverse complement.
TCCCTCTGTCACTCTCCCTGTCCCTATGTCCCTGCTGTCACTTTCCCTGTCCCTCTGTCACTCTCCCTGTCCCTATGTCCCTGCTGTCACTTTCCCTGTCCCTCTGTCACTCTCCCTGTCCCTATGTCCCTGCTGTCACTTTCCCTGTCCCTCTGTCACTCTCCCTGTCCCTATGTCCCTGCTGTCACTTTCCCTGTCCCTCTGTCACTCTCCCTGTCCCTATGTCCCTGCTGTCACTTTCCCTGTCCCTCTGTCACTCTCCCTGTCCCTATGTCCCTGCTGTCACTTTCCCTGTCCCTCTCCCTGTCCCTATGTCCCTGCTGTCACTTTCCCTGTCCCTCTGTCACTCTCCCTGTCCCTATGTCCCTGCTGTCACTTTCCCTGTCCCTCTGTCACTCTCCCTGTCCCTATGTCCCTGCTGTCACTTTCCCTGTCCCTCTGTCACTCTCCCTGTCCCTATGTCCCTGCTGTCACTTTCCCTGTCCCTCTGTCACTCTCCCTGTCCCTATGTCCCTGCTGTCACTTTCCCTGTCCCTGCTGTCACTCTCCCTGTCCCTATGTCCCTGCTGTCACTTTCCCTGTCCCTGCTGTCACTCTCCCTGAATTGTGTCTCATTCCATGTGGCATAATGTGAATTTCGGCTCATTCAGTGTGCTACAATGTGAATTTCAGCTCATTCTGTGTGCTATAATGCAAATTTCGGCTCATTCCGTGTGCTGTAATGTGAATTTTGGCTCACTCTGTGTGCTATAATGTGAATTTCGGCTCATACCAGGTGCTATAATGTGAATTTCGGCTCATACCAGGTGCTGTAATGTGAATTTCGGTTCATACCGGGTGCTATAATGTGAATTTCGGCTCATTCTGTGTGATATAATGTGAATTTCGGCTCATTCTGTGTGCTATAATGTGAATTTCGGCTCATTCTGTGTGCTATAATGTAAATTTCGGCTCATTTTGGGTGCTGTAATGTGAATTTTGGTTCATACCGGGTGCTATAATGTGAATTTCGGCTCATACTTTGTGGTATAATGTGAATATTGGCTCATACTGTGAAAGAGGCACCAGTACTAGATGGTATAAGGGGTCCTACTATTGTAGTGCATACTTTGAATAGGGGGTATATGGTGTGGTAAACTACACTGAAGGACACGCCCCCTTTTGAGTGACCAAAACCTTCACTTTTCCATACCCCCACTTAAACATTTCCACTTCAACCACTGGTTGTGTGTATTTTAATAGAGAATGATGTACCCTTGTATGTTGTTATAATATTAATTATATTTGTAAGAGCATAGACTAAGAAGTAGGAGGAGTCAGGAATACTAAGGGGAGGAGTCACCGAGGTGGGCCTGTGTGCTTAAAAAATGCAAGGGCCTATTTTTAGTCCCAGTCCGGCCCTGCCACTACCGCTGCGCTCGGCACAGGTTACCGTTCCTAATTGTAGTCCACGAGGATCGTAAAGTATGAAAAAGTTAAAAAAAGAAAAAATAAGATTTTAAACCTACCGGTAAATCTTTTTCTCGTAGTCCGTAGAGGATGCTGGGGACTCCGTAAGAACCATGGGGATAGACGGGCTCCGCAGGAGACATGGGCAATTTAAGAAAGACTTTAGATCTGGTGTGCACTGGCTCCTCCCTCTCTGCCCCTCCTCCAGACCTCAGTTAGAGAAACTGTGCCCAGAGGAGACGGACAGTACGAGGAAAGGATTTTTGTTAATCCAAGTGCAAGATTCATACCAGCCACACCAATCACACCGTATAACTTGTGATATACTACCCAGTTAAAAGTATGAAAACGACATAGCATCAGTCCAAGACCGATGAAAACTATAACATAACCCTTATGTAAGCAAAACTATATACAAGTCTTGCAGAAGTAGTCCGCACTTGGGACGGGCGCCCAGCATCCTCTACGGACTACGAGAAAAAGATTTACCGGTAGGTTTAAAATCTTATTTTCTCTTATGTCCTAGAGGATGCTGGGGACTCCGTAAGGACCATGGGGATTATACCAAAGCTCCCAAACGGGCGGGAGAGTGCGGATGACTCTGCAGCACCAATTGAGCAAACAGGAGGTCCTCCTCAGCCAGGGTATCAAACTTATAGAACTTTGCAAAGGAGTTTGAACCCGACCAAGTAGTAGCTCGGCACAGCTGTAGCGCCGAGACCCCTCTGGCTGCCGCCCAAGAAAAGCCCACCTTCCTAGTGGAATGGGCCTTGACCGATTTAGGTAACGGCAATCCCGCCGTAGAATGCGCCTGCTGAATCGTGTTACAGATCCAGCGAGCAATAGTCTACTTTGAAGCAGGGGCACCAATCTTGTTGGTTGCATACATGACAAACAGTGCTTCTGTTTTTCTGACTGTATCCGATCTGGCCACGTAAATTTTCAAAGCCCTGACCACATCAAGGGACTCGGGATCCTCCAAGTCACGCGTTGCCACAGGCACCACAATAGTTCATATGAAAGGATGAAACCACTTTTGGCAGGAATTGAGGACGGGTCCGCAATTCCGCTCTATCCATATGGAAAACCAGATAGGGGCTTTTATGTGATAAAGCCGCTAATTCCGACACTCGCCTAGCCAAAGCCAAGGCTAATAACATGACCACCTTCCAAGTGAGATTTTTCAACTCCACCGTTTTAAGTGGTTCAAACCAGTGTGACTTAATGAAACTTAAGGTCCCAAGGCGTCACCGGAGGTACAAAAGGAGGCTGAATATGCAGTACTCCCTTCACAAAAGTTTGTACTTCAGGGAGAGAGGCCAATTCCTTTTGAAAGAAAATGGATAAGGCCGAAATCTGAACCTTAATAGATCCTAATTTTAGGCCGAAATTCACTCCAGTTTGCAGGAAGTGAAGGAAACGGCCCAGATGGAATTCTTCCGTAGGAGCATTCCTGGCCTCACACCAAGAAACATATTTTCGCCATATACGGTGATAATGTTTAGATGTCATGTCCTTCCTAGCCTTCATTAGCGTAGGAATGACCTCATCCGGAATACCATTATCCGCTAGGATCCGGCGTTCAACCACCATGCCGTCCAACGCAGCCGGGTAAGTCTTGGAAGAGACATGGCCCCTGTTGCAACCGGTCCTGTCTTAGAGGAAGAAGCCACTGATCTTATGTGAGCATTTCCTGCAGATCCAGATACCAGGTCCTTCGTGGCCAATCTGGAACAATAAGGATTGTTCTCATTCCTCTCCCTCCTACCATTCTCAACACCTTGGGTATGAGAGGAAGAGGGGGAAATACATAGACCGACTGGAACACCCACGGTGTCACTAGGGCATCTACAGCTACTGCCTGAGGGTCTCTTGACCTGGTGTAATACCTCTGTAGCTTCTTGTTGAGGCGGGACGCCATCATGTCTATCTGTGGCAGTTCCCACTGACTTGCAATCTGTGCGAAGGCTTCCTAAAGAAGTCCTCTCTTGGATGCTGGTCGTGTTTGCTGAGGAAGTCTGCTTCTCAGTTGTCCACTTCCGGAATGAACTGCTGAAAATGCGCTTACATGATTTTCCGCCCAGCAGAGAATCCTGGTGGCTTCTGCCATTTCCACTCTGCTCTTTGTGCCGCCTTGGCGGTTTACATGAGCCACTGCGGTGATGTTGTCTGACTGGATCAGAACCGGTAGGTCGCGAAGCAATGTTTCCGCTTGCCGAAGGGCGTTGTATATGGCCCTCAGCTCCAGGATGTTGATTTGAATACAAGTTTTTTGACTTGACCCAAAGACCTTGGAAGTTTCTTCCCTGTGTGACTGCTCCCCCACCTCGGAGGCTCGCGTCCGTGGCTACCAGAATCCAGTCCTGGATGGCGAACCTGCGACCCTGCAGAAGGTGAGCACTCTGCAGCCACCATAGGAGAGACACCCTGGCCCTAGGGGACAGGGTGATTAACTGATGCATCTGTAGATGTGATCCGGACCACTTGTTCCGTAGATCCCATTGGAAAGTCCTCGCATGGAACCTGCCGAAGGGAATGGCCCCGTAAGATGCCACCATCTTTCCCAGGACCCGAGTGCAGTGATGCACTGACACCTGTTTTGGCTTTAATAAGTTTTTTACCAGTGTCATTAGTTCCTGGGCCTTCTCTATCGGAAGATAAACCCATTTCTGGTCCGTATTCAGAATCATACCCAAGAAGGGCAGACGAGTCATAGGAACCAACTGTGACTTCGGGATATTGAGAATCCAGCCGAGTTGCTGTGACACCTTCAGCGAAAGTGAGACGCTGTTCAACAACTGCTCTTTTGATCTCGCCCTTTTTAGGAGATCGTCCAAGTATGGGATAATTGTGACTCCTTGTTTGCGTAGGAGCACCATCATTTCCGCCAATTACCCTGAAATTGGTAATGACAATACTGTACCGTAATTCTCAGGTACGCATGATGGGGTGGATAAATGGGAACATGAAGGTATGCAGCCTTTATGTCTAGATACACCATAAAATTCCCCCCTTCCAGGCTGGCGATGACCGCTCTGAGCGATTCTACCTTGAATTTGAACCTTTTCAAGTATAGGTTCAGAGATTTTAATTTTAAAATAGGTCTGACCAAACCCTCCGGTTTCGGGACTACAGCCAAGGTTGAGTAATATCCCCTTCCTTGTTGAAGGAGGAGAACTTTGAGCACCACCTGTTGGAGATACAATGTGTGAATTGTATTTAATATTATTTCCCTTTCTGGGGGAGAAGCCGGTAGGGCCGATAAGGAAAACCGGCGAGGAGGCACCTCTTCGAATTCCAGCTTGTAACCCTGAGAAACAATTTCTATTGCCCAGGGATCCACCTGTGAGTGAACTCAGATGTGGCTGAAGAGTCGAAGACGTGCTCCCACTGGGGCGGACTCCCTTAGCGGAGCCCCAGCGTCATGCGGTGGATTTAGTAGAGGCCGGGAATGACTTCTGTTCCTGGGAACTAGATGTGCCCTGCGCCCTTACCTCTGGTAAGAAAGGACGCTCCTCGTACTTTCTTGTTTTTCTGCGACCGAAAGGACTGCATTTGATAATGTCGTGCTTTCTTAGGCTGTGAGGGAATATAAGGCAAAAGATCAGATTTACCAGCTATAGCTGTGGAGACCAGGTCCGAGAGCCCTTCTCCACACAATTCCTTACCCTTGTAAGGTAAAAACTCCATATGCCTCTTTTATTCGGCATCACCTGTCCATTGTATGTTCCACAGGACACGTCTAGCAGAAATCGACATAGCGTTGACTCTAGAACCCAGTAGACCAATGTCTCTTTGAGCATGTCTTATATATAAGACAGCATCTTTTATATATCCTAGGGTCAATAACATGGTATCCTTATCTAGGGTTTCAATCTCCGCTGATAAGGTATCTGTCCACGCTGCTACAGCGCTATAAACCCCTGCCGACACAATCGCCGGTCTGAGTAGTGTACCAGAATGTGTGTAAATGGACTTCAAAGTACTTTTCTGCATGCTATCTGCAGGATCCCTGAGGGTAGCTGTATCTTGGTATGTCAGCGCTACCTTTTGGGTAAACGTGTCAATGCCTTGTCCACCCCAGGGGAGGATTCCCATCGTATCCTGGCCCTAGCAGGGAAAGGATACGCCATGAGAATTCTTTTGGGAAACTGCAGTTTCTTGTCTGGAGATTCCCGCTCTTTTTCACACAATTCATTTGGTTCATGAGAGGGGGGAAATGTTATCTCAGCTTTCTTCCCCTTAAACATGTGTACCCTCGTGTCAGGGACAGATGGGTCATCAGTGATATGCAAAACATCTTTTATTACAATAATCATATTTTGAATACTTTTCTGCCAGTTTTGGCTGTAACTTTGCATCATCGTAGTCGACACTGGAGTCAGACTCAGTGTCGGTATCAGAGTCTATTATTTTGGATAGTGGGCGTTTTGAGACTCTGAAGGTCCCTGCGACATAGGGACAGACATGGGTAGATTCCCCGTCTGTTCTCTAATCTTTTGTGCAATAAATTTACTTCAGCACTTAATTCCACATATCCAGTCAGGTGTCGGCGTTGTCGACGGAGACACCACACACACACATTTGCTCCATCTCCTCCTTAGAAGAGCCTTTTACCTCAGACATGTCGACACACACGTACCGACACACCACACACTCATGGAATCCTCTTATCTGAAGACAGTTCCCCCACAAGGCCCTTTGGAGAGACAGAGAGAGAGAATATGCCAGCACACACCCAGCACTAATACCCCAGGAAAAACACACAATGTGTTTACCCAGTAGCGCTGTAATACTATTATTTGCTACCAATTATGTGCCCCCCCCCCCCCTCTTCTCTGAAACCCCCTTTCACCGTGGATAAGCAGGGGAGAGACCGGGGAGCTTCCTCTCAGCTGTGCTGTGGAGAAAATGGCGCTGGTGAGTGCTGAGGGAGAAGCCCCGCCCCCTCGGCGGCGGGCTTCTGTCCCGCTTAAATATAATAAAAACTGGCGGGGGCTCTTTATATATACAGTGCCTAGCTGTATATATATCTCTTTTGCCAGAAATGAGGTTTATATTGCTGCCCAGGGCGCCCCCCCTGCGCCCTGCACCCTTACAGTGACTGCCGTGTGTGAGGTGTGTGGGAGCAATGGCGCACAGCTGCACTGCTGTGCGTTACCTCAGTGAAGATCATGAAGTCTTCTGCCGCCTCTGAAGTCTTCTTTTTCTTCTCATACTCACCCGGCTTCTATCTTCCGGCTCTGTGAGGAGGACGGCGGCGCGGCTCCGGGACGAACTCCAGGGTGAGACCTGTGTTCTGACTCCCTCTGGAGCTAATGGTGTCCAGTAGCCTAAGAAGCAGAGCCTTGAAACTCACAGAAGTAGGTCTGCTTCTCTCCCCTCAGTCCCTCGATGCAGGGAGTCTGTTGCCAGCAGGCTCCCTGAAAATAAAAAACCTAACAAATATACTTTCTGTCAGGAAGCTCAGGAGAGCTCCCTGAAGTGCACCCATCTCCTCTGGGCACAGTATCAAACGGAGGTCTGGAGGAGGGGCATAGAGGGAGGAGCCAGTGCACACCAGATCTAAAGTCTTTCTTAAAGTGCCCATGTCTCCTGCAGAGCCCGTCTATCCCCATGGTCCTTACGGAGTCCCCAGCATCCTCTAGGACGTAAGAGAAAAAGTTAAAAACTCATATCGACCTTTTGTCATGTCTACCTAGAACATGTCGACCTAGAGTCCCTGTCGATCTAGAATCTGTTTTGTTCATAAGTTTGTAAATCCAGTCATCAGGACACAGAGACATGTGAGTTCACTGCTGTGCTGTTTATTCCCTCCAACTCCAGGCACACTGCACACTGGACCACCCATTTCCCAGCATCCCCCTGGTCCCAGGGACCATCACTGAAGATTCAGGCATACAGAGATCAGTAAGGGAGTGTCTACAAATATTAAGCATTCTAATACACTAACATCACATCCTCTTTTCTTTAAAGATAAGCCCTGTACGCTTCAATGCAACAATTAACAACGTCATATTAAGAACATCATCTAACACGTTTCAATGAGTCTCTCAGGTCTGCGTATTTCCCTTTTGGGTCTTTCATACACAGTCTGTGTTTCATCGACCATGTTGGACCTTTCTAGAATCGTGGTTTGTTCACCATTATCAGGATCATCATACATGTCAGATGAAGGGTATTCTTCAGTCATGTTGTCTTCATTATGGTTAGGTTGAGATCTTAAATCCACCCGATTTCTTCTTACTTCCGTTCCACGCTCTGTACGTATAGTATAAGATCTTGGTGCTACTTGTGCTTGCACAATACTTTTCTGCACCCAAATACATTTCTCGTGATCTCTGAGACGGACTTGGTCACCCGATGTTAGATCACATAAGCGTTTTGTTCGTCTGTCATGGAACAGTTTCTGTTTCACCTGTTGACATTCCTTACTCAGTCTGACCAACGCTGAGTTATGTGTATTAAGCAGTTCATCATGTATCGGGAGATTTGCTCTAATCCTCCTTCCCATCAGCATTTGTGCAGGAGAAAGTCCATTCTGTAAAGGTGTACTGCGGTAGATTAAAAGACTTTTTTAGAAATCTTCCTTACCTTCTTGAGCTTTTTTCATGAGACTCTTTACAGTTTTTACTGAACTTTCCACCAACCCATTTGAGCGTGGATAGTGGGGACTTGACGTAGTATGGACAAATTCCCACTCATCAGCAAATTATCTAAATTCAGCACTGGAAAACTGAGGACCATTGTCAGTGAACACTTCCATAGGAACACCATGCCTTGCAAAGATTGACTTCATGCAATTGAATACGGCTTTACTAGTAGTTGTATGTAGTGTCTTCACCTCAGGGTAGTTAGAGTAATAATCAGTCACGACAATGTATGTTTTCCCATTACAATCAAACAAATCTGCACCAACTTTCTGGTACGGTCTCTCTGGCACTGCGTAAGGTCTCAGTGGCTCAACTTGTTGTTTCGGTCTATATGTAAGACATAATTCACATGTAGCTGTAGTCTGTGCTATGTCTTGGTTCATTCTTGGCCAATACATAACTTCACGCGCTCTCCGCTTACATTTTTCTTCTCCTAAGTGGCCTTCATGTATCTTGCACAGCATAGTTTTTCTTAGTCGTGCAGGTATGATAAACCTATTGCCTTTGTAAATAATACCATCGACAACTGTAAGGTCACTGCGGTACATCCAATAATCATGGATAGACAGCGGGCACGCATGTTTTTCTGCTGGCAACCTTTCAGAATGATATCTTTCAACACTTTCATTGTGTCATCTGTCTCAGTTTCTTTCCTAATCTGTTCTTGTCTTGCAAGAGACACTGGTAGAGAAGCTACGATAAAATTAACATAGGCTTCTATCTCTTCATCCATCAGACTTTTGAAACCTTCACTTTTGTCCACAGCACGAGAAAGTGTATCAGCAATGTACATGTATTTGCCGGGACAGTACAGCAAGTGTACATCATATTTCTGTAGTCTGATAAGCATTCGTTGAATTCTCATGGGACAGTCATGTAATGATTTAGTCATGATAGCTATCAATGGCTTGTGGTCAGTTTCCACTGTAAATGTTTGACCATACACAAACTGATGAAATCGCTCACATGCATATGTGATCGCTAGAAGTTCTTTTTCTATCTGAGCATACCTTGTTTCAGCACTTGTCAGTGCTCTTGATGCATAGATTACTGGTTGCCATGTATCCGCATGTTCTTGTAATAGCACTGAGCCTAGGCCAAATTACGAAGCATCTGCTGAAATTCTTATTCTTTTCGCAGGATCAAAGAATTTTAGCACTGGTTGCTCTGTAATGATCTGTTTCAAGTTTTGCCAACTTTCTTCTTGTTCATGTGACCACATCCACTCGTTATCTTTGTCCAACAACCATCTAAGAGAGGCTGTTCGTTCAGAGAGTTGAGAAATAAACTTTCCTAAGTAAGTAATCATTCCTAGGAATCTTCTGACGTCGTCTTTGTTGTTAGGAAGTTCCATGTTCACTATGGCTGATATTTTCCTTGGGTCTGGTTTTACACCTTGATCCGAGACCACGTCGCTCATAAAGGTAAGTGTATTCACGCCAAATTCACATTTGTCCTTGTTTAGCTTTAGATTCACTTTCTTGACAAGTTCCATTACTTGTCTCAATCTAGAATCATGTTCTTCCTTTGTAGATCCCCAGACAATAATGTCATCCATCATTGTTTCAACACCTGGAATATGTTCAAAAATCATGTGTATCTTTTGTGATATACTTCTGGAGCAGACAATATTCCATATGGTAGTCGAAGAAATCTGTATCGACTTTCTGGTGTATTAAATGTACAAAGTTTTGAGCTGGCCTCATCTAGCTTAATTTGCCAGAATCCTGAAGACGCGTCCAATTTACTGAACCATTTTGCTCCCGCAAATTGCGACATGATTTCATCTCTGGTTGGTAGTTTGAAATGTTCTCGTTTAATAGCTTTGTTTAAATCTCTGGGGTCTAGACATATTCGGAGTTGTCCATTTTTCTTTTCAACAATTACTAAGGAGCTTACCCATTCAGTAGGCTCATCAACTTTCTGTATCACACCCAAGGCTTCCATGCGATTTAACTCTTGTTTCAGTTTTTCTCTCAGCGCAAACGGCACTTTTCTACAGGGGTGTATCACTGAAGAAACTTGCGTGTCTATATTTATTTTATGCTCTCCAGGCAAACAACCTAGACCTTCAAACAAGTCTCTGTATTCTGTAAACATCGATTTGCAGTCATCTTCTACTTGTGATGTCACCATAAAAACTTTCTTTAGCAAGCTTAGTTTCTCACAGGAACTTAATCCTAGAATCGGTTGCACATTTTTATCCACAATCAGTAGAGATGTTTTAAACTGTTGTCCCTTATATTTCAGTGTCACTAAGCATGTACCTTTCACAGGAATTTCCTTCCCAGTGTACCCTGTAACTTTCACTTTGGCTGGGTGAATTTTAGGTTTTACTCTAAAAGTCTTATAGTCTTGAAATTATATTAAATTCACCTGCGCACCAGTTTCAAGCTTAAAGGGAATGACAATCTCGTTCACAGTTAAAGGGACAATCCATTCTTTCTTATCTGCACTGCAAAGTTCAATGCAATCCACAAAGAATTCATCTGTTTGTTTAACAGCATGCACTTTGGTTGTTTTACTTTTAATTTTACAGCATTTGGCAAAGTGATTAAGTCTACCACATTTCATGCAGGTTTTACCATAAGCCGGGCACATTTTAGGATTGTGAGCATTTCCACATCTACTACACATTTCCTTATTAGACTGTGGCTTAGACTGCTTCATTCTTGAGAATGGAGGTTTGCATGGCTCTGTTTTCTGCACTACATGCACATCAGCTGCCTTGTGTAACTTTTTGGCTTGAAATCTAGTTATTTCTGCAGATCTGCACATAGTCACTGCCTTTTCTAGTGTTAGGTCTTGCTCTCTCAGCAATCTCTCTCTGAGTCCATTATCAGGTATTCCACAGACAATACGATCTCTAATCAGTGAATCCTTTAAATCACCAAACTCACAGGTTTTACTGAGTGATTGCAGCTCTGTAACATACTGATCAAATCCATCTACAGACTTCTGATCACATGTGAAAAACTTATATCTTTCATATGTCACATTTTTCCTTGGCACAAAGTAATCTTCAAACTTTTGCATTATAGAAGATAGCACCATATTCTGCCCCTCAGCAAACTGAAAACTATTAAAAATGTCCAGCACATCCTCTCCTATCACATGGAGGAAAATGGATGCTTTCGTTTTGTCAGCCTCTGAATCAGCTCCACATGCAGTAAGATATATATTAAACCTTTGCTTAAATCTTTTCCAGTTTTCAGACAAGTTACCAGACATCAGCATGCTGGCTGGAGGAGCTAGTTTATCCATGGTTACTCACTGTTTGAAGATAGGAGCACACGGCAGGCTTTGCAGACACAGAGTATCCAAGCCACAGACTTCTGCAAGATTCTTTCACACTCTGAGAGCACTAGCAGTCCAAGTTAAACTTCTTCTGACACCATGTTTTGTTCATACGTTTGTAAATCCAGTCATCAGGACACAGAGACATGTGAGTTCACTGCTGTGCTGTTTATTCCCTCCAACTCCAGGCACACTGCACACTGGAGCACCCACTTATCAGCATCTCCCTGGTTCCAGGGACCATCACTGAAGATTCAGGCATACACAGATCAGTAAGGGAGTGTCTACAAATATTAAGCATTCTAATACACTAACATCACAGAAACCATGTCGACCTACTTACTGTCAACCATTAGTGATTAACCTAGACAGTGTCGAGCTAATGACTGCATCCCAAAAATGTCCATGGTGAAAAAAAATAAGAATTTACTCACCGGTAATACTATTTCTCGTAGTCCGTAGTGGATGCTGGGAACTCCGTAAGGACCATGGGGAATAGACGGGCTCCGCAGGAGACTGGGCACTCTAAAGAAAAGATTAGGTACTATCTGGTGTGCACTGGCTCCTCCCTCTATGCCCTCCTCCAGACCTCAGTTAGGGAAACTGTGCCCGGAAGAGCTGACATTACAAGGAAAGGATTTTTGGAATCCAGGGTAAGACTCATACCAGCCACACCAATCACACCGTACAACTTGTGATAACCTTACCCAGTTAACAGTATGAACAACAACTGAGCCTCACTCAACGGATGGCTCATAACAATAACCCTTATTTAAGCAATAACTATATACACGTATTGCAGAAAGTCCGCACTTGGGACGGGCGCCCAGCATCCACTACGGACTACGAGAAATAGAATTACCGGTGAGTAAATTCTTATTTTCTCTGACGTCCTAGTGGATGCTGGGAACTCCGTAAGGACCATGGGGATTATACCAAAGCTCCCAAACGGGCGGGAGAGTGCGGATGACTCTGCAGCACCGAATGAGCAAACACAAGGTCCTCCTCAGCCAGGGTATCAAACTTGTAGAACTTTGCAAAGGTGTTTGAACCCGACCAAGTAGCCGCTCGGCAAAGCTGTAAAGCCGAGACCCCTCGGGCAGCCGCCCAAGAAGAGCCCACCTTCCTTGTGGAATGGGCTTTTACTGATTTTGGATGCGGCAATCCAGCCGCAGAATGAGCCAGGTGAATCGTGCTACAGATCCAGCGAGCAATAGTTTGCTTTGAAGCAGGAGCACCCAGCTTGTTGGGTGCATGCAGGATAAACAGCGAGTCAGTCTTCCTGACTCCAGCCGTTCTGGAAACATATATTTTCAAAGCCCTGACTACGTCCAGCAACTTGGAGTCCTCCAAGTCCCGAGTAGCCGCAGGCACCACAATAGGTTGGTTCAAATGAAACGATGATACCACCTTTGGGAGAAATTGGGGACGAGTCCTCAATTCTGCCCTGTCCATATGGAAGATCAGATATGGGCTTTTACATGACAAAGCCGCCAATTCCGACACACGCCTAGCCGATGCTAAGGCCAACAGCATGACCACTTTCCACGTGAGATACTTTAGTTCCACGGTCTTAAGTGGCTCAAACCAGTGGGATTTCAGGAAATCCAACACAACGTTAAGATCCCAGGGTGCCACTGGAGGCGCAAAAGGGGGCTGAATATGCAGCACTCCCTTAACAAAAGTCTGAACCTCAGGCAGTGAAGCCAGTTCTTTTTGAAAGAAAATGGATAGGGCCGAAATCTGGACCTTTATGGACCCCAATTTTAGGCCCATAGTCACCCCTGACTGTAGGAAGTGCAGGAATCGACCCAGCTAGAATTCCTCTGTAGGGGCCTACCTGGCCACACACCAAGCAACATATTTTTGCCATATACGGTGATAATGCTTTGCTGTCACGTCCTTCCTAGCCTTTATCAGCGTAGGAATAACTTCATCCGGAATGCCCTTTTCCGCTAGGATCCGGCGTTCAACCGCCATACCGTCAAACGCAGCCGCGGTAAGTCTTGGAACAGACAGGGCCCTTGTTGCAGCAGGTCCTGTCTGAGCGGCAGAGGCCATGGGTCCTCTGTGCGCATTTCTTGCAGTTCCGGGTACCAAGTCCTTCTTGGCCAATCCGGAACAATGAGTATTGTTCTTATTCCTCTTTTTCTTACTATTCTCAGTACCTTGGGTATGAGAGGAAGAGGAGGAAACACATATACCGACTGGTACACCCACGGTGTCACTAGGGCGTCCACAGCTATCGCCTGAGGGTCCCTTGACCTGGCGCAATATCTTTTTAGCTTTTTGTTGAGGCGGGACGCCATCATGTCCACCTATGGCAGTTCCCATCGCTTTGCAATCTGTGTGAAGACTTCTTGATGAAGTCTCCACTCTCCCGGGTGGAGGTCGTGTCTGCTGAGGAAGTCTGCTTCCCAGTTGTCCACTCCCGGAATGAACACTGCTGACAGTGCTTGCACGTGATTCTCCGCCCACCGAAGAATCTTTGTGGCTTCCGCCATTGCCATCCTGCTTCTTGTGCCGCCCTGGCGGTTTACATGGGCGACCGCCGTGATGTTGTCTGACTGAATCAGTACTGGCCGGTTTCGAAGCAGGGGCTCTGCTTGACTCAGGGCGTTGTAAATGGCCCTTAATTCCAGTATATTTATGTGTAGAGAAGTCTCCAGACTTGACCACAGCCCTTGGAAGTTTCTTCCCTGAGTGACTGCCCCCCATCCTCGGAGGCTTGCATCCGTGGTCACCAGGACCCAGTCCTGTATGCCGAACCTGCGGCCCTCGAGAAGGTGAGCACTCTGCAGCCACCACAGAAGAGACACCCTGGCCCTTGGGGACAGGGTGATCAGCCGATGCATCTGAAGATGCGATCCGGACCACTTGTCCAACAGATCCCACTGAAAGATCCTTGCATGGAACCTGCCGAAGGGAATGGCTTCGTATGAAGCCACCATCTTTCCCAGGACTCGCGTGCAGTGATGCACCGATACCTGTTTTGGTTTCAGGAGGTCCCTGACCAGAGATGCTAATTCCTGGGCCTTCTCCACCGGGAGAAACACCTTCTTCTGTTCTGTGTCCAGAATCATGCCCAGGAAAAGCAGACGCGTCGTAGGAATCAGCTGCGACTATGGAACATTCAGAATCCAGCCGTGCTGTTGCAACACTTCCTGAGAGAGTGCTACGCTGATCAACAACTGCTCTCTGGACCTCGCCTTTATGAGGAGATCGTCCAAGTACGGGATAATTATAACTCCCTTCTTCCGAAGGAGTATCATCATTTCGGCCATTACCTTGGTAAATATCCTCGGTGCCGTGGACAGGCCAAACGGCAACGTCTGGAACTGGTAATGACAGCCCTGTACCAAAAACCTGAGGTACTCCTGGTGAAGTGGGTAAATGGGGACATGCAAGTAAGCATCCTTGATGTCCAGCGACACCATAAAATCCCCCTCTTCCAGGCTTGCAATAACCGCTCTGAGCGATTCCATTTTGAACTTGAATTTCTTTATATAAGTGTTCAAGGATTTTAAATTCAGAATGGGTCTCACCGAACCGTCCGGTTTCGGTACCACAAACATTGTGGAATAGTAACCCCTTCCCTGTTGAAGGAGGGGGACCCTGATAATCACTTGCTGGAGGTATAGCTTGTGAATTGCCGCCAGTACTACCTCCCTTTCCATGGGGGAAGCTGGCAAGGCTGATTTGAGGTAACGGCGGGGGGGAGTCGCTTCGAATTCCAGCTTGTATCCCTGAGATACAATTTGTACAGCCCAGAGATCCACCTGTGAGCGAACCCACTGGTTGCTGAAGTTTCGGAGACGCGCCCCCACCGCACCTGGCTCCGCCTGTGGAGCCCCAACGTCATGCGGTGGACTTAGTGGAAGCAGGGGAGGACTTTTGTTCCTGGGAACTGGCTGCATGGTGCAGCTTCTTACCTCTACCCCTGCCTCTGGCAAGAAAGGATGCGCCCCTGACCCTCTTGCCTTTCTGAGAACGAAAGGACTGCATTTGATAATACGGTGCTTTCTTAGCCTGTGAGGAAACCTGAGGCAAGAAAGTCGACTTTCCAGCTGTCGCTGTGGACACGAGGTCCGATAGACCGTCCCCAAACAATTCCTCACCCTTATAAGGCAAAACCTCCATGTGTTTTTTAGAATCAGCATCTCCTGTCCATTGCCGAGTCCATAAGACCCTCCTGGCAGAAATGGACATAGCATTAATTCTAGAGCCCAGCAGGCAAATGTCCCTCTGAGCATCCCGCATATATAAGACGACGTCTTTTATATGGCCCAGGGTTAGCAAAATAGTATCCCTGTCGAGGGAATCTATGTCGTCTGACAGAGTATCTGTCCATGCTGCTACAGCACTACACATCCAGGCTGAAGCAATAGCAGGTCTCAGTAGAGTACCAGAGTGTGTATACACTGACTTCAGGATAGCTTCATGCTTTCTATCCGCAGGCTCCTTTAGGGCGGCCGTATCCTGAGACGGCAGGGCCACCTTTTTAGATAAGCGTGTCAGCGCCTTGTCCACCCTAGGGGATGTTTCCCAACGTAACCTGTCCGTTGGCGGGAAAGGGTACGCCATCAGTAACCTCTTAGAAATCACTAGTTTCTTATCAGGGGAACTCCACGCTTCTTCACATAATTCATTTAATTCATCAGATGGGGGAAAAGTCACTGGCTGCTTTTTCTCCCCAAACATATAAACCCTCTTGGTATTACCAGGGTTAATCTCAGAAAATAAGATTTTAATCACCGGTAAATCTATTTCTCGTAGTCCGTAGTGGATGCTGGGAACTCCGTAAGGACCATGGGGAATAGCGGCTCCGCACAACTAAAGAAAGCTTTAGGACTACCTGGTGTCCACTGGCTCCTCCCTCTATGACCCTCCTCCAGACCTCAGTTAGGATACTGTGCCCGGAAGAGCTGACACAATAAGGAAAGGATTTGGAATCCCGGGTAAGACTCATACCAGCCACACCAATTACACCGTATAACTCGTGATACTATACCCAGTTAACAGTATGAAATATAACTGAGCCTCTCAACAGATGGCTCAACAATAACCCTTTAGTTAACCAATAACTATATACAAGTATTGCAGACAATCCGCACTTGGGACGGGCGCCCAGCATCCACTACGGACTACGAGAAATAGATTTACCGGTGAGTAAAATCTTATTTTCTCTAACGTCCTAAGTGGATGCTGGGAACTCCGTAAGGACCATGGGGATTATACCAAAGCTCCCAAACGGGCGGGAGAGTGCGGATGACTCTGCAGCACCGAATGAGCGAACTCTAGGTCCTCCTCAGCCAGGGTATCAAACTTGTAGAATTTAGCAAATGTGTTTGACCCCGACCAAGTAGCTGCTCGGCAAAGTTGTAAAGCCGAGACCCCTCGGGCAGCCGCCCAAGAAGAGCCCACCTTCCTCGTGGAATGGGCTTTTACAGAATTAGGATGCGGCAGTCCAGCCGCAGAATGTGCAAGTTGAATCGTGCTACAGATCCAGCGAGCAAAAGTCTGCTTTGAAGCAGGCGCACCCAACTTGTTGGGTGTATGCAGGATAAATAGCGAGTCAGTCTTTCTGACTCCAGCTGTCCTGGAAACATAGATTTTTAGGGCCCGGACTACGTCCAGCAACTTGGAATCCTCCAAGTCACGAGTAGCCGCAGGCACCACAATAGGCTGGTTCAAATGAAAAGCTGAAACCACCTTTGGGAGAAATTGGGGACGAGTCCTCAATTCCGCCCTATCCATATGGAAAATCAGATAAGGGCTTTTACATGATAAAGCCGCCAATTCTGACACACGCCTGGCCGAAGCCAAGGCCAACAGCATGACCACTTTCCACGTGAGATATTTTAAATCCACGGTTTTAAGTGGTTCAAACCAATGTGACTTTAGGAAATTCAACACCACGTTGAGATCCCAAGGTGCCACTGGGGGCACAAAAGGGGGCTGAATATGCAGCACTCCCTTAACAAATGTCTGAACTTCAGGTAGTGAAGCCAGTTCTTTCTGGAAGAAAATCGATAGAGCCGAAATCTGGACCTTAATGGAACACAATTTTAGGCCCATAGTCACCCCTGACTGTAGGAAGTGCAGAAAACGGCTCAGCTGAAATTCCTCCGTTGGGGCCTTCCTGGCCTCACACCACGCAACATATTTTCGCCATATGCGGTGATAATGGTTTGCTGTCACTTCTTTCCTAGCTTTAATCAGCGTAGGGATGACTTCCTCCGGAATGCCCTTTTCCTTCAGGATCCGGTGTTCAACCGCCATGCCGTCAAACGCAGCCGCGGTAAGTCTTGGAACAGACAGGGCCCCTGCTGCAGCAGGTCCTGTCTGAGCGGCAGAGGCCATGGGTCCTCTGAGATAATTTCTTGAAGTTCTGGGTACCAAGCTCTTCTTGGCCAATCCGGAACAATGAGTATAGTTCTTACTCCTCTTCGTCTTATTATCCTCAGTACCTTTGGTATGAGAGGAAGAGGAGGGAACACATAAACCGACTGGTACACCCACGGTGTCACTAGAGCATCCACAGCTATTGCCTGAGGGTCTCTCGACCTGGCGCAATATCTTTCTAGCTTTTTGTTGAGGCGGGACGCCATCATGTCCACCTGTGGCCGTTCCCAGCGATTTACAATCAGCTGAAAGACTTCTGGATGAAGTCCCCACTCTCCCGGGTGGAGGTCGTGCCTGCTGAGGAAGTCTGCTTCCCAGTTGTCCACTCCCGGAATGAACACTGCTGACAGTGCTAACACGTGATTTTACGCCCATCGGAGAATCCTTGTGGCTTCTGCCATCGCCGTCCTGCTTCTCGTGACGCCCTGTCGGTTTACATGGGCGACCGCCGTGATGTTGTCTGATTGGATCAGTACCGGCTGGTTTTGAAGCAGGGGTCTTGCCTGACTTAGGGCATTGTAGATGGCCCTTAGTTCCAGAATATTTATGAGTAGGGAAATCTCCTGGCTTGACCATAGCCCTTGGAAGTTTCTTACCTGTGTGACTGCCCCCCAGCCTCGAAGGCTGGCATCCGTGGTCACCAGGACCCAGTCCTGTATGCCGAATCTGCGGCCCTCTAGAAGATGAGCACTCTGCAGCCACCACAGCAGAGACACCCTGGTCCTTGGAGACAGGGTTATCAGCCGATGCATCTGAAGATGGGATCCGGACCACTTGTCCAACAGATCCCACTGAAAGATTCTTGCATGGAACCTGCCGAATGGAATTGCTTCGTAGGAAGCTACCATTTTTCCCAGGACTCGCGTGCAGTGACGCACCGAGACCTGTTTTGGTTTCAGGAGATCTCTGACTAGAGACGACAACTCCTTGGCTTTCTCCTCCGGGAGAAACACCCTTTTCTGGTCTGTGTCCAGAACCATCCACAGAAACAGTAGACGTGTCGTAGGAACCAGCTGTGACTTTGGAATATTCAGAATCCAACCGTGCTGTTGTAGCACCTCCCGAGATAGTGCTACCCCGACCAACAACTGCTCCCTGGACCTCGCCTTTATAAGGAGATCGTCCAAGTATGGGATAATTAAAACTCCCTTTTTTCGAAGGAGTATCATCATTTCGGCCATTACCTTGGTAAATACCCTCGGTGCCGTGGACAGACCAAACGGCAACGTCTGGAATTGGTAATGACAGTCCTGTACCACAAATCTGAGGTACTCCTGGTGAGGAAGGTAAATGGGGACATGCAGGTAAGCATCCTTGATGTCCAGTAATACCATGCAATCCCCTTCCTCCAGGCTTGAAATAACCGCCCTGAGCGATTCCATCTTGAACTTGAACCTTTTTATATAGGTGTTCAAGGATTTCAAATTTAAAATGGGTCTCACCGAACCGTCCGGTTTCGGTAACACAAACATTGTGGAATAGTAACCCCTTCCTTGTTGAAGGAGGGGTACCTTGACTATCACCTGCTGCGAATACAGCTTGTGAATTGCCTCCAGCACTGCCTCCCTGTCCGGGGGAGCTGTTGGCAAGGCAGATTTGAGGAAACGGCGAGGGGGAGACGTCTTGAATTCCAGCTTGTACCCCTGAGATACTACTTGTAGAATCCAGGGATCCACCCGTGAGCGAGCCCACTGGTCGCCGAAGTTCTTGAGACGGGCCCCCACCGTACCTGGCTCCGCCTGTGGAGCCCCAGCATCATGCGGTGGACTTAGAGGAAGCGGGGGAGGGCTTTTGTTCCTGGGAACTGGCTGTATGCTGCAGCTTTTTTCCTCTACCTCTGCCCGCTTGCCTTTCTGGGGCCGAAAGGACTGTACCTGATAATACGGTGCTTTCTTTGGCTGTGAGGGAACATGGGGTAAAAATGCTGACTTCCCAGCTGTCGCTGTGGAAACGAGGTCCGAGAGACCATCCCCAAACAACTCCTCACCCTTGTAAGGCAAAACTTCCATGTGCCTTTTAGAATCTGCATCCCCTGTCCACTGCCGAGTCCATAAACCCCTCCTGGCAGAAATGGACATTGCACTTATTTTAGATGCCAGCCGGCAAATATCCCTCTGTGCATCTCTCATGTATAAGACTGCGTCTTTAATATGCTCTATGGTTAGCAATATAGTGTCCCTGTCTAAGGTATCAATATATTCTGACAGGGAATCTGACCACGCAGCTGCAGCACTGCACATCCATGCTGAAGCAATAGCTGGTCTCAGTATAATACCTGAGTGTGTATAAACAGACTTCAGGATAGCCTCCTGCTTCCTATCAGCAGGCTCCTTTAGGGCGGCCGTGTCCAGAGACGGTAGTGCCACCTTCTTTGACAGGCGTGTGAGCGCTTTATCTACCCTAGGGGATGTCTCCCAACGTGACCTATCCTCTGGCGGGAAAGGGTACGCCATTAGTAACTTTTTAGAAATTACTAGTTTCTTATCGGGGGGAAGCCCACGCTTCTTCACACACTTCATTTAATTCATCAGAAGGGGGAAAAAAACACTGGTAGTTTTTTCTCCCCAAACATAATACCCTTTTTTGTGGTACCTGGGGTAATATCAGAAATGTGCAACACATTTTTCATTGCCGTAATCATGTAACATGTGGCTCTATTGGAATGTACTCTAGTCTCATCATCGTCGACACTGGAGTCAGTATCTGTGTCGACATCTGTGTCTGCCATCTGAGGTAGCGGGCGTTTTAGAGCCCCTGATGGCTTTTGAGACGTCTGGGCAGGCACGGGCTGAGAAGCCGGCTGTCCCACATCTGATATGTCGTCAAACCTTTTATGTAAGGAGTTGACACTGTCGCGTAATTCCTTCCACATATCCATCCACTCAGGTGTCGACCCCGCAGGGGGTGACATCACATTTATCGGCACCTGCTCCGCCTCCACATAAGCCTCCTCATCAAACATGTCGACACAGCCGTACCGACACACCGCACACACACAGGGAATGCTCTGACTGAGGACAGGACCCCACAAAGCCCTTTGGGGAGACAGAGAGAGAGTATGCCAGCACACACCAGAGCGCTATATAAAACAGGGATACACACTACACAGTGATTTTACCCCTTATAGCTGCTTATATATCACAGATTGCGCCTAAATTTAGTGCCCCCCCCTCTCTTTTTTACCCTATGTAGTCTGGAACTGCAGGGGAGAGCCTGGGGAGCGATCCTTCCAGCGGAGCTGTGAGGGAAAATGGCGCCAGTGTGCTGAGGGAGATAGCCCCGCCCCTTTTCCGGCGGGCTTCTCCCGCTTTTTTTATACAGTTATGGCAGGGGATTTTACACATATATAGTCTTAAAGGCTATATTATGTGTTAGATAAGTAGTGGAGAAAATAAGCGCATGGGAGTGCAATAACGAGTTTTAAAAGGGGAAACAAAATCAGGTGGGTATAATTAAAACCAAGAGCACTTATCTGGTTTTATAAGGATTTCCAATGATTGTTGATCATTTGAGATTCACATGTAAAGAAAAAAGATAGCAAACCATAGTGTGTACTGTTTTCACAAAAAAATGTCATTTAGCAGTAAAGGGCAATGAATTAGGGAACGTGCTTATTCCCAATTATATCAATTTGATAGCCCAGACATTTTTAAAGGTAAACACAATAACAATTTAATATAAAAGACATACAAATGGCTACACTAAAAACGTACAAGATAAAAGGTAAATTAAGGCTTATCTGTCCATCTAAAAAGGACTCAGCAGCAGAATGTCCCGATACATATAAAATAGCCAGAATACATGCGTACAGGAGTTTAAAAGTTCAATCGCTTATCTGTCCATTAGAGGAGTTACAGCAGCAGAGTAGTCTCAACGCGTTTCGTCCGTTCAAAAGCCTGGACTTCTTCAAGGGGATATGACCAGTGTGTCCATAATGCTCCATTTATACCATTCAAGTGGAAGTAGCACATGGTTAGTCTCTGACATCACTTCCTGTTGTGATGTGTACAATGGTCACAGTATTTGAGACAAAAAAGATGTAACAGCTAAGTAGCTACAAGCTATATTAGTAATAGAGAGGGAGGTAAGGTGTGCACTAGTGCAGAGTAAGGTGCAAATGGTAAAAAATAGATATCTGACTGTTTCTAAGTGGTCCGGCGGCGGTGGAACGCAATTTGGAACGCACCGCCGTCTAATTAACGTGTGGAACGCATCGCCATCTTTGATGCGTCACTTCCGCCGCTAGAAATAACGGGTGGAACGCACCGCCATTTTGTATGCGGAAGTGTCCGGATATAAAGAATATCGCCAGCGGGAGGATAAATCAATATTAAAAAAGGATTATAAAGAGGTGAATACTAAGAACACGCTTTAAAAGTATTTAGGTGTTAAGATGTGAAGTAAGGTTGATAATAGTGGAACGCATCGCCATTTTTAATCACTGAAGGTGTGATGCACCACCATATTGGAAATGGGAAAAGGGAGATTGCACTGAGGGAATGAGGTGCAGATGAGGGGAAAAGAGGAATAATGGTGACCCGATAGACATTGGATAAAGAATGATGAATGAAAATTGAATAACGTTATAAGGGTGACAAAGGTGGGGCAGTGATTGGGAATTGACACCTGAGATAAATAATAAAGTGAAAATATCTATAGAATCATAAAATTTATCAAGAGGATATTTAAAACCAAAATTTCTATACAGGGATAATTTCTATTTAAATACAGAACTTCAGATGTCTTATGACATGGTTACTCATTTGTAGATTTCGATATACATGGAGCAACTGAAAAAACGAAAGAAGAGAGAGAGGGGGGGGGAGGGGAAAAACAGAACACAGTAAATTAATCCAATAACAACGGCATAGATCATAAAAAATAGATCATAAAAAATATATATACACAAAAAGTGAAAGAGTGATTGAACTTTCTAATATGTGTGTAGAGTCGGGGGACATAGTGAGCATTAAAGGAATGGAGCGATTTCAAAAGCTTCATTAAGTCCATATGGTGACAATGTTTGAAGTTCGTAGATCCAAAACATCTCTCTTTTGGAGAGCTTGTTAAGTATATCTCCACCTCTGTCGTTGAGTTTGACACATTCGATTGCTTTAAAAGTAATTTCTTCAGGATTTGATTTGTGTTTTTCTGTGAAGTGTCTGGATATTGTATGGTTGTCGACTTTGTTTTTGATATTTCTGATGTGTTCCTGTATTCGTAACTTCAGGATCCGCTTCGTTTTGCCAACATATTTCAAACCACATGTGCATTCTAGGAGACAGATTATCATAGTGGAGTTGCAATTCAGAAAGTCTTTTATTAAGTATTCCTTTGTGTTATTGTGATTAAAGAACTTTTTCCTGTTCGGATGAAGGAATTTACAGATATTGCAGTTGCCGCATTTATAACATTCCTTACAGCTTCCAATGGTGTTTCTGGTGTTTGATGTTTTGGTTGGCAGGTGAACTCCACTATGATAATCTATCTCCTAGAATGCACATGTGGTTTGAAATATGTTGGCAAAACGAAGCGGATCCTGAAGTTACGAATACAGGAACACATCAGAAATATCAAAAACAAAGTCGACAACCATACAATATCCAGACACTTCACAGAAAAACACAAATCAAATCCTGAAGAAATTACTTTTAAAGCAATCGAATGTGTCAAACTCAACGACAGAGGTGGAGATATACTTAACAAGCTCTCCAAAAGAGAGATGTTTTGGATCTACGAACTTCAAACATTGTCACCATATGGACTTAATGAAGCTTTTGAAATCGCTCCATTCCTTTAATGCTCACTATGTCCCCCGACTCTACACACATATTAGAAAGTTCAATCACTCTTTCACTTTTTGTGTATATATATTTTTTATGATCTATTTTTTATGATCTATGCCGTTGTTATTGGATTAATTTACTGTGTTCTGTTTCCCCCCCCCCCCCCCCTCTCTCTCTTCTTTCGTTTTTTCAGTTGCTCCATGTATATCGAAATCTACAAATGAGTAACCATGTCATAAGACATCTGAAGTTCTGTATTTAAATAGAAATTATCCCTGTATAGAAATTTTGGTTTTAAATATCCTCTTGATAAATTTTATGATTCTATAGATATTTTCACTTTATTATTTATCTCAGGTGTCAATTCCCAATCACTGCCCCACCTTTGTCACCCTTATAACGTTATTCAATTTTCATTCATCATTCTTTATCCAATGTCTATCGGGTCACCATTATTCCTCTTTTCCCCTCATCTGCACCTCATTCCCTCAGTGCAATCTCCTTTTTCCCATTTCCAATATGGTGGTGCATCACACCTTCAGTGATTAAAAATGGCGATGCGTTCCACTATTATCAACCTTACTTCACATCTTAACACCTAAATACTTTTAAAGCGTGTTCTTAGTATTCACCTCTTTATAATCCTTTTTTAATATTGATTTATCCTCCCGCTGGCGATATTCTTTATATCCGGACACTTCCGCATACAAAATGGCGGTGCGTTCCACCCGTTATTTCTAGCGGCGGAAGTGACGCATCAAAGATGGCGATGCGTTCCACACGTTAATTAGACGGCGGTGCGTTCCAAATTGCGTTCCACCGCCGCCGGACCACTTAGAAACAGTCAGATATCTATTTTTTACCATTTGCACCTTACTCTGCACTAGTGCACACCTTACCTCCCTCTCTATTACTAATATAGCTTGTAGCTACTTAGCTATTACATCTTTTTTGTCTCAAATACTGTGACCATTGTACACATCACAACAGGAAGTGATGTCAGAGACTAACCATGTGCTACTTCCACTTGAATGGTATAAATGGAGCATTATGGACACACTGGTCATATCCCCTTGAAGAAGTCCAGGCTTTTGAACGGACGAAACGCGTTGAGACTACTCTGCTGCTGTAACTCCTCTAATGGACAGATAAGCGATTGAACTTTTAAACTCCTGTACGCATGTATTCTGGCTATTTTATATGTATCGGGACAGTCTGCTGCTGAGTCCTTTTTAGATGGACAGATAAGCCTTAATTTACCTTTTATCTTGTACGTTTTTAGTGTAGCCATTTGTATGTCTTTTATATTAAATTGTTATTGTGTTTACCTTTAAAAATGTCTGGGCTATCAAATTGATATAATTGGGAATAAGCACGTTCCCTAATTCATTGCCCTTTACTGCTAAATGACATTTTTTTGTGAAAACAGTACACACTATGGTTTGCTATCTTTTTTCTTTACATGTGAATCTCAAATGATCAACAATCATTGGAAATCCTTATAAAACCAGATAAGTGCTCTTGGTTTTAATTATACCCACCTGATTTTGTTTCCCCTTTTAAAACTCGTTATTGCACTCCCATGCGCTTATTTTCTCCACTACTTATCTTTGTTTTTAAGTGTACGCCTTACATTTATTCTGTATTATGAGCAGCTACTCTTAAAAGAGCTAAGGAGTGTTACTCAGAACAATTTAACACTGCACATCTGTACTGAAGCGCCTAGGTTTCTGCTATTTTATATTATGTGTTAATTTGCCAAGTAAGGTACTTATATTGCAGGCCAGGGCGCCCCCCCCCCCCCCCAGCGCCCTGCACCCATCAGTGACCGGAGTATGTGGTGTGCCTGGGGAGCAATGGCGCACAGCTGCAGTGCTGTGCGCTACCTTAATGAAGACCGAAGTCTTCTGCCGCCGATTTCCAGGAACGTCTTCTTGCTTCTGGCTCTGCTAGGGGGGCGGCGGCGCGGCTCCGGGACCGGACGACCGAGGCTGGGCCTGTGTTCGATCCCTCTGGAGCTAATGGTGTCCAGTAGCCTAGAAGCCCAAGCTAGCTGCAAGCAGGTAGGTTCGCTTCTCTCCCCTAGGTCCCTCGTAGCAGTGAGTCTGTTGCCAGAAGATCTCACTGAAAATAAAAAACCTAAATATTACTTTCTTTCTAAGAGCTCAGGAGAGCCCCTAGTGTGCATCCAGCTCGGCCGGGCACAAAATTCTAACTGAGGTCTGGAGGAGGGTCATAGAGGGAGGAGCCAGTGCACACCAGGTAGTCCTAAAGCTTTCTTTAGTTGTGCCCAGTCTCCTGCGGAGCCGCTATTCCCCATGGTCCTTACGGAGTTCCCAACATCCACTTAGGACGTTAGAGAAATGTGTAATACATCTTTCATTGCAATAATCATGTATCGGATGGCCTTGGTCATTTTAGACTGTAAATGTGCCTCATCATCGTCGACACTTGAGTCGGACTCCGTGTCGACATCTGTGTCAACCATCTGAGATAGAGGGCGTTTATGAGCCCCTGACGGTTTCTGAGTCGCCTGGGCAGGCGCGGGCTGAGACCCCGGCTGTCCCAAGGCTGCAGTGTCATCAAACCTTTATGTAAGGAGCTTACATTGTCGTTTAAGACCTTCCACATATCCATCCAATCAGGTGTCGGCCCCGACGGGGGCGACACCACACTTATCTGCCCTTGCTCCGCCTCCACGTAACCCTCCTCATCAAACATGTCAACACAGCCGTACCGACACACCGCACACACACAGGGAATGCTCAGACTGAGGACAGGACCCCACAAAGTCCTTTGGGGAGACAGAGAGAGAGTATGCCAGCACACACCACAGCGCTATATAACACAGGGATTTTCACTTATAATAAGTGATTACCCAATAGCTACCTTATATGTTTTATTTGCGCCTAAATTTATGTGCCCCCCTCTCTTTTTTACCCTTCTTGTACCTGGATACTGCAGGGGAGAGCCTGGGGAGCTGCTTCCAGCGGAGCTGTGAAGAGAAAATGGCGCTGGTGTGCTGAGGAAGAAGGCCCCGCCCCCTCAGTGGCGGGCTTCTGTCCCGCTTTCTGTGTAAAAAAATGGCGGGGGTTTTTACATATATACAGTGCCAGACTGTATATATGTATTTTTATTGCCAAAAGGTACTTCAATTGCTGCCCAGGGCGCCCCCCCCCCCCCCAGCGCCCTGCACCCTACAGTGACCGGAGTGTGTAAGTGTGCTGGGAGCAATGGCGCACAGCTGCGGTGCTGTGCGCTACCTTAAATGAAGACAGGAGTCTTCTGCCGCCGATTTCGTCGTCTTCAAGCTTCTGTTCTTCTGGCTCTGCGAGGGGGACGGCGGCGCGGCTCCGGGAACGGACGATCGAGGACAGGTGCCTGTGTTCGAACCCTCTGGAGCTAATGGTGTCCAGTAGCCTAAGAAGCACAAGCTAGCTGCAAGCAGGTAGGTTTGCTTCTCTCCCCTTAGTCCCACGTAGCAGTGAGTCTGTTGCCAGCAGAAGCTCACTGAAAATAAAAAACCTAATAAATACTTTCTTTACTAGTAAGCTCAGGAGAGCCCACTAGGAGCACCCAACTCTGGCCGGGCACAGATTCTAAATGAGGTCTGGAGGAGGGGCATAGAGGGAGGAGCCAGTGCACACCAGATAGTACCTAATCTTTTCTTTAGAGTGCCCAGTCTCCTGCGGAGCCCGTCTATTCCCCATGGTCCTTACGGAGTTCCCAGCATCCACTAGGACGTCAGAGAAAAGATTATGGTGCAGTGTGCAATCCAACGCAAAAAATGAGAAAAAGATGTGGGAGCATGCACAGCGCCCGTCCTGTGCATATAGAAAATGCGATCATGGGGCGGGCAACGCAGCGTTTCCAGGGAGGAGATGGAACGTTGCGGGGTGGCCAAACGGGGAGTGGTTCAGCCACGATCGGGAACATGGCGGCAGGTGGCTACCCTAATTTCTGCGATGAAGCAGAAATTGTGATGCAATCGCAATTTCTGCTTCATCGAGTGGGGGGAGGCGGCGGTCAGCATGCTGGGAGGCCTTGCCCTGCGATGGGTGGCCCCCAGCATGCGATACAAAGGATTGCAAATTCTGCTCGGGCCCTATGTTTAGAGGAACAACACTGCAGATCTTGATTACTAAACACGAAATAGGAAATTATAGTTCCTGATGACTAAAGAAGAAGCGCTGCTTCAACAGATTAGAGATAATGCTGATCCAATAGATGGAAAAACAAGACAATACCCCGCATTGGGGAAAAAGTATATTTCATAGAGGAAACGCATCAGCCAGACTTTTGGATCAAGCAGCTGAAATATCACCTTGTTGATTTTCTACCGTTTTGGACTTTCTACTAAATTACGGGGGCACAATTTAAATCCCAGGGATGGGGATGTTTTTTTTCTGGACCACTGGGCCAATTAATATCATCTGGTTCGTAAAACTTGGAAGTTTTGAAATGTAATACATACTGTATGCTGCTATGAATTTAATACTGCTGATTAACTAATTATATGCATATTGCTGCTGATGTCCAACTGAGCAAAATATTTGTATATATTGAGCTTAATTGGTCTGAGCAGTCTCTCCTACCATATTGTGTTTTTAGTGTAGTAACCAAGACCCTCATACTTTCAGAAATATAACTACAGATTGTAATTTGTAATAATCCACGCAGTAAAATTATTACTACTATTCATATTTTACAAAAATGAAAAAAAAAAAAAGAAGCGATCGCCAATGTGTGATAAAAAAGGTGAGGCATAGGTGTAATAATTAGGTGTTATAATTCTGGTTTTCCTGTTAAGAACATGAGATGGAACAGAGACCTATAAAAACCATTATCATGAATTACATCACTAAATTGTGCAGCCTGCAAGCTGGGAAACTGACATTTTGACACTTCTGACAATGAAAGAGAGAATTATCATTTTTAGAAGGTCAACAAATGCAAATATGTGATCCTCAGTGCAGAATGTATTAGGTCCTGTCAATTACTGAACATTTACAGAAAAATATATAACCCTTGGCATAGCAATTGGCTTGTCAATAATTCATGGGCTCAGGTGCAACATATGAGCCAGGGCTTCGTATGTGGCCTACTCCTACACTTATTCAGTTACATGTGGTATGTGGAATGTGTGCATTAATGTAGATTAAAAAATAAAATAAAATAAAAAGTATAGTTAAGGGATTGTTCACAGTGTCAATTACCTATGACTATCTTACATTTTATACACCATTGTCCTGATTTAACATTAGATGTAGTTTTTTACCTTTTTATAAAATTATATATATATTATATTATTTTTCGGCACAGATTTTACAGCCTGACAAATCACAATTTGTTTACACCAACACAGCAAACACTGCATACACTATGGGGGTCATTCCGAGTTGTTCGCTCGGTAATTTTCTTCGCATCGCAGCGTTTTTCCGCTAACTGCGCATGCGCAATGTTCGCACTGCGACTGCGCCAAGTAAATTTGCTATGCAGTTAGGTATTTTACTCACGGCATTACGAGGTTTTTTCTTCGTTCTGGTGATCGTAATGTGATTGACAGGAAGTGGGTGTTTCTGAGCGGAAACTGGCCGTTTTATGGGAGTGTGTGAAAAAAACGCTACAGTTTCTGGGAAAAACGCAGGAGTGGCTGGAGAAACGGAGGAGTGTCTGGCCGAACGCTGGGTGTGTTTGTGACGTCAAACCAGGAACGACAAGCACTGAACTGATCGTACTGGCAGAGTAAGTCTCGAGCTACTCAGAAACTGCACAGAGAAGTCTTTTCGCAATATTGCGAATCTTGCGTTCGCAATTTTGAGAAGCTAAGATTCACACCCAGTAGGCGGCGGCTTAGCGTGTGCAAAGCTGCTAAAAGCAGCTTGCGAGCGAACAACTCGGAATGACCCCCTATGCTCCTGTGTGCTGCACACATATACTGACTGGCCAGCTCTAGTTTTTATTACTTCTTTTTACTGATTTTCAGACATAATCAATAGGACAATGCTGCAATGATGGAGAAGAAAAGGCAAGGTTACAGTAAATTACATGATTAGCATTTTAATTACTACAGTATTCACAATTACAGGTATAGATAGCATCACATTACAGATGTGTCCTCCTACATCTTTGCTGCAGTCACATTAAACAGCCCTTCTAGTCACGCCATGCCGTGGCATGACTTGGTAGCGCCGAGCAATTTTATGTGCAACTTTTTCCTTTTAAATGCATCTAAGTCGCTTTCCTATGCGAAAAGAACACACAAGCAGCTTATGCTGATTAAAATTATATGCGGCATGTCTATATTCTGATTGTGACTGTATCACTCCATACGGGACAGGAGACTGGGGAGACACAGGGGGGCAGGAGAGACACAAGGAGCAGAAGGCTGGATGGGACACAAGGACCAGGAAGCCGGAAAGACACAACACTGGAGTGACGGGACAGGAGACTAGAGGGGATGCGTTTAATTTGCTGGCTGTCGGAATCCCGGCGATCAGAATCCCGGCGCAACAGGACTATTCCCACTGGTGGGTGGCCACGACACCCATAGAGTGGGAATAGATCCTGTGGCAAGTGCAATGAGCCACCGAGCCCACAGCACGGCTGCCAGCATCCCTCTCGCCGGTAAATCATGCTGAATCCAGCTGGAGAGACACACCAGGCAGGAGGCTGGAGAGGCTCAAGGAGCAGAAGGCAGGATGGGACACAGGGGCCAGGAGGCTACAATGACAGGATACTGAAGTGATACGGAAGAAGCTTGAAGGTATACAGGGGCCAGGAGGTGACATAGGGCACAAGTCTGGTGGAACCGAGGGACGGAAATGCAAGGGGCGCGCACGCCATGTACGGGGGCGTGCAGGCACTAAAGTCGGTGGCATTCCACGAGTCAGGGGGGCGTGGACTTGCGGCACCCCCCCCCCCCCCCCCCCCGAATCCATGGAGATGGGGCGGGGGCGCGTGACCAGCACACGGGGGCATGCCGCGAGTCCACGCACTCATTTCTATGGAGATGGGAGGGGAGGCGGGGGAGCGGCCAGAGCAGAGAGCTGGAGACTATGCTGCGCTCTGCCTTCCCAGCTCTCTGCCTGACAGGACCGGCCCACAAGCACATCAGCTTTTCTGGCATTTGCCAGAAGTACCAGATGGGCAGTCCGGCCCTGGTTGAACCTCTGTTGAATGATGATCACATTGGTTATATTCCTACAAAACACACATCTTTCAGACCATGTGCCCTCCTACATGAATAGTGAATACCTACTGAAGACCCTGTCTGAACAGGGAGGATCAATTTCTTCAGAGGTTCCTCACTGCAGAGAAACCGCAATAAGGGTAAGGTGTATTTTTATTTAATATACACAAGAAAACAGTATAGATTCTACACCCAAGCCCGGGCTTGTTGGAGGGGCCTGGGTCAGTTGCTGATGGGGGGCAATTGTCCCAGTTGTAACGCTGCTGGGGAGGGTAATAGCAAATGTTCTATATTTTTTTGAGGGGAGGGGAGGGACATGGCCACAACTCCTGGATTCGGCCACATCCCCCCCCCCCCCACATCCTGTATCTTGTCATAACATAGGTGGCAACCCTAGTTATTTTGCAACCCCCAATAAGCCTATTATATCTATAAGTAACTGAGAGTAATTTAATTATGCCTGTGCTCATGCAGTCCCTAATCAGGCCTGCAGTTTCATATACACGGAAGGCCTCGCTGTTGGCACATAGAGGGTCACATTTTGGTTCCTGCCTCTTTTCTTCCATGGTGTGGTTGGACTGTTGTCATGGCAGCCATGCCCAGAACTTGAACCACACACTCTAGAGCTGGGTACACACTAAGCGATATATCGGCCATTCGACCGAACGGCTGATATCTCATGAGCCCATTGGCAGGTGTGTACACCCGATATGTCTGCAAATAACTTCGTTTACAGACATATTGCATGGGCTGTGCAGCAGAAGAGATGGCCGATATATCTAAAGGTGCATACACAGTAAGCGCTACGCTCCATGAGCGACATCAATGGGTGTTTTCCCTGCTCTGCCCGGCGGCCGATGCACCGCGTGCAAACTAAACAATAGCACAAGCGATATAGTTCAGCGACGTCACACCGCGGACGGTTCATACATGCAGCTTTGGACGATTAGTCCAAATCGAGCTGCATGCACAGGCAACAATACCGCTCAGGAGGGTAAAAATTAGCAATATTGTTGACAATATTGTCTAGCGTGTGTATGCACCTTAGAGAAATATACTGGCACATTTGGCTGTGTGTACGGGTGGTCCGCTAACCAAACTGAAATGCCCACCCAGCTAGAAGAGAGGACCGACACATTGAGCGGCTGACTGGTGTGTATTGGCCGCTCTGTCTGGTCTGAATCGTCATGTGTGTACCAAGCCTTAGTTACAGCAGGGCATCCTCAACATATTCTGCTTAAGCTTTGCTGATTTCTTTATACGCCGGACTTCAATATGGATCAAGTGCTTGCAATTGCCTGGTAACAACTAATGCTCAATACTTTAAATAGGACAAGCAGCTATCTATATGTATACATTGGCCATTTATTAAACATGCTTTATTAGACCAGCATTCCTACTCCTGCTATCTTTAGGTTTGTTTACCTATGTATGACTATAGTAGCTCTCTGGCGCTTAACCCCAGGCTTTGCACTACTCCATTGCTTTGACTCTTGACCTCTAATTTTGGATGACAACCTCTCTGCTTCTGGCTACCTTTTAGACTATCCTTTCATTTGTATTACACAAATTCATATTTAAAGGCTCTACTCACTCCACATATGTATGGTGATGCCACTAACCTTATTTAATTATGGCATTATATCATTAAAATGGTGGAGGGTGGGGTAGGAGCAACCAGAAATATTAGAAATATGATTATATGACTCCTGTGCTTAAAGATACAGGCCCATCAGGAACCGAGCGATCTACTGTTGTTATACTTGGGTGACCGCTATGATTATCTACTGTCTCGTCTGGATCCCATTGTGAACCCTAATTAACACCTATCCAGGGCCTCAGATGTATCTACGATTAAAGTCCCCACGCCTGCAGCGTCCTCAGCAACTGGAAGGGGTTAATATTCCTACTTCCAGTCTACCTTCTCACCAGGATAAGTCATGTCCTAACACTTGGATGGACTTTCTTTACCCTTTTGGATGGACATTTGGACATTATGGCGATTCCTTTCTACCTGGTACACGCTATACATTACGACTTGGAGAGGATCTCGGTGCAGGTTCCTTATTGGTTGCCTCAGTAGTCACTAACAACTGTAAATCTAGTTTATCTCTGTTCTTAAGTCTTTATCAGGCAGTCAAATGAAGGGATAGTTAGCTATTTCCACTTTCGTGCTTTTTCCCAGGAGGCACTCGTTATCCCGGCTGTTGGGATCCCGGCGCTCAGTATACCGACGCTGGGATCCCGACCGCCGGGATACGACACGGCACCCCTAAAGGGAGAATAAATAGCGTGGCGCGCGTAGAGCGCCACCATACCTGCAAGGGGCTCTTCTTTCTTTCACCCCACGGCCGGCATTCCGGTGGTCGGGATCTCGGCGCCGGTATGCTGGGCGCCAGGATCCCGACAGCCGGGATATCATAGTACACCCCTTTTCCCCTCCTAGACATATTTCTATGACTATGACAATGCCTTTTGATTTTTCACCTTCTCACTGGTTTTGGCGTACTGCTAGCTGGGTGTAGTATGTTATGCCGGCGGTCGGGCTCCTGGTGGCCAGCATACCAGCGCCGGAATCCCGTCCACCGGCATACCGACAGCTGGGCGAGCACAAATGAGCCCCTTGCGGGCTCGCTGCGCTCGCCTCGCTGCGCTCGCCTCGCTGCGGATAAGGTGGCACGCTACACGCGCCACGCTATCTATTCTCCCTCCAGGGGGTCGTGGACCCCCAAGAGGAAGAAAAGCGGTTAGGATGCCGGCGGTCGGGATTCCGGCGCTGGTATGCTGGTCGTCGGGAGCACGGCCGCCGGCAAACTGAAGACCACCCCTGCTAGCTTGCTACCTTTTTCAACAAGATTTCCCTTGTCATAAGTATGTCATTTATATTAAACTAATCATTACTTCTTTGTAAATGTGTTTGGGAGGCACCGATCGTGGGGCCTCCCGTTGTCAAAGGGGAAAGGTATGGGAGCGGGGGGCGGGCGCGGGTGGGGCCTAGCCAGTAGCAGTAAAAGCCCATTGAAAATGCATGGGAAAGAGGCACCATTAGAAGTGTCGCTTTCATACAGGGATGTGCTTTCAACCCATGAAAGCACGCCCCTGTCAGTGAGGCCACAGTGAATGGCCAGAGGATCCGTCACTGGATCCGCTGTCATCACTGTGTGGGCGTCGGTGGCGTCGGTATGCGGCAGAGGTGCGGGTGGCGGGATGCGGCGGTGGTGCGGGCAGCGGGATGCGGGCAGCGGGATGCGGCGGTGGTGCGGGCAGCGGGACATGATAGTATACCTGGATTCTGCAGAGTTTGGCAGCGGAGCGGTACCAGTCTAAAAAATGGCGCCTCAGCGTCATTTTTGAAATTCAAGATGGCTGCCGCGAGCCACACACGGCTCGCTGCGTCATCGCCCCGCCCCCTCCGGCTGACATATATAAGTCAGCGCGAGGCAGCGATGTCAGTCCGATGGCGGAGGAGGAGCAGTGAAGAGCTCCTGAAGAAAGAAGACGCTGTAGAAGTCCTGGATGGGCGGCGGCTATGCAAAAGAGCTTAACGGCCGCCGCCCACCAGGTGAAGATGCCAGGAAGCCCTGGGGAGGTGGCGTCATGCATAAAAACTTAAAGGCCGCCGCCCACCGGTGAAGACGCCGGAAGCCCTGGGGAGGCGGCGGCCATGCAAAAGAGCTTAAAGGCCGCCGAAAACCGGTGAAGACGCCGGAAGCCCTGGGGATGCGGCGGCCATGCAAAAGAGCTTAAAGGCCGCCGAAAACCGGTGAGGACGCCGGAAGCCCTTGGGAGGTGGCGGCCATGCAAAAGAGCTTAAAGGCCGCCGCCTCCCAGGTGAAGACGCCGGAGGAAGATGCTGGCCCAGGTGAAGATGCTGGAAGCCCTGGGGAGGTGGCGCCCCTAAGTTGAACACGCCAGAAGGCCAGGGAAGGCGGCGGCCATGCAAAAGAACTTAAAGGCCGCCGCCCCCGAGGTGAAGACCCTGTCTAATAAAACTTTTTTTTGAGACAGTGTGGTGTTTTATTTTAATATTTTCTTTACAGGTGGACTACAGGTGCCAGCGAGCCCTTTATGTCTGGGCATGCTGGCACTTGTGGTTCTCCAAGTGCCAGCATGCTGGGGCAGGCTTGCTGGGACCTGTAGGCTACCTGTAAAGAACAATATTAACATACAATGAACCCCACACCCACTGCCACCAGGGGTGCGGGGCATAGCACTGGGCTATCAGCCCAGTGCTGGTTGTTGCTCGGGAGGGGCTTGGGTGGATGATTAATGTTATGGCAGGGGAACCCCACACTGAGTGTCTCCCCTGCTATGGCATTATCCCCCCTGGCTGGTTCTGCCTGGTGCTGGTTTTAGTGATGTGTGGGGGACGGTGGTGTTAGCTGCCAGTGCCTCCCCAGCCACTGACCTCACCACACGTCACTGCTTAACACACCACAGAAAAAGAAGTGTCTGCAGCTGCTGCTGGTCTACTGGATCATGTAAGCAGAGCAGATTTATGGGGAAGTTGCATTCAACAGGCTGCAGGGTCAGAGCTAGACATTTTGGCACCCTGTGCCAGAAAGAGAATGGGCGCCCACGTCCCCCTCATATTTAGAAATGGGACAGTGCGCCCCGAAAGTGTGCGACAAAAATATAGGGACATGGCTTCATGGGCATGGGGCATGGTCACAATATAATACCAATTCATATTACGCCGCACAGTAGTCTCCATTATTCAAATTACGCCACACTGTAGTACCATTGATATACATTACACCAAATAGAGTCCCTTTTACACATTGCATATTACTCCAGGTAGAGTCCATTTTACATATTACTCCAGGTAGAGAGCCCTTTTACACATTATGCAAGGAAGAGACCCCTTTTACACATTACTCCAGGTAGAGTCCCTTTTACACATTACACATTACTCTAGGTAGAGTCCCTTTTACACATTACACATTACTCCAGGTAGAGTCCCCTTTTACACATTACGCCAGGTAGAGACCCCTTTACATATTACGCAAGGTAGAGCACCCTTTTATACATTACGCAAGGTAGAGCTCCCTTTCACACATTACAGCAGGTATGGTAGGTAGGACCGTAATGAAGGACAGGAATCTGCAGCACTGTCCGCTACCTATGTCACAAGTAGCTGGGCGCTGCAGCTACAGTACCATGCGGCAGATGGACGGACATAGGGCCTAATTCAGCATGGGTTGTAGTTGTATGAAAACTTGCACAACTACAACCCTTTACACTGACATGCGTGGGGATGCAGTTTATGACCTTGCACATGCACGCACCGTGCTGAAATCGCGCAATATTGCGATTCATGCTGAATCACCCCCAAAGTGTGTTGGTGGTGGTACGGCCATGAGGCTGCTGCCAGTGGTTCTGCGCCCACAGTACTTATGTGCTGTACGCCAGGCACCGCTGACACAGCGCTAGTTTGGCCCTGTGCAGGGCTTCGCAGGGGAGGGGGGCACAGTGGCTGGGAGAGAACACAGGGGTGGGGATGGGGATGACACAATAACTGGGTGACACAGTGACTGGTACAGAACACAGAGGGGGTGACACAGTGACTGAGACAGAACATAGAGGGGTGGTTGACGCTCTGGGACTGAACATAGAGGGGGTGTGACACAGTGACAGATGACAAGGGGGGTTAACACAGTGACAGAACAAGAGGGGGGCGCAGTGACAGAGCACGGGGGGTTGTGTGACACAGTGACAGAACACAGGGGGAGGTGACACAGTGACAGAACACGGGGGGTGACACAGTACCAGAACACGGGGGGGGGGGGGGGGTTGACACAGTGACAGAACACAGAGGGGGGTAACACAGTGACAGAACACAGGCGGTGACACAGTGACAGAACACAGAGGGGTGGTGACACAGTGACAGGACACAGATGGGAGTGACACAGTGACAGAACACAGATGTGAGTGACACAGTTACAAAACACAGAGGGAGGGGGGTGACACAGTGACAGAACACAGTGACAGAACACAGGCGGTGACACAGTGACAGAACACAGAGGGGTGGTGACACAGTGACAGGACACAGATGTGAGTGACACAGTTACAAAACACAGAGAGAGAGGGGTGACACAGTGACAGAATATGGGGGGGGGGACAGCAAGACTTTAATGTGTCTGCACTATCAATGAGATCCCAGAGTCTCAGTGGGTATGCTACCATAGCCTCTTGCAGCCCTGTGCCCTCCGCCAGGCCTGGTGTCACCCACTGTCACTATTATACCCCCCCAACATAAAATCATTCTGACGCCCCTGCCTGCCTGCACACACCCATATACATGCATACGCACACACACACACACACTTTCTTTCTCTCAGTCTTTCCATACACTTACTGATCTGTCTGGCTGGCTGGCAGACAGCAGGATCTGCAGCAGCCTGGTCCAGTGTAGTTCCGCCCCCTTAGGTCCTGTATAGCTCCGCCCCCAGCATCACATAGCCCTGCCTCGTTTTCGGCGGAACACAGCCTCTGTCACAGGGAAGAGGGGAGGAGGAGGAGGCTACAAACTGCCGGCGCTTCTGCCTGTCAGTGTGACAGGCACAGCAGCCAGCAGCAGCAGAGGGGACAGGGTGGCGCAGCAGCGGGGATGCAGGCAGGGAGAGCGCCTCTCCAGCCTGGCACCTAGCTGCTTTGCATCCCTTTGCTGAGCGGGTTGCGCCGAGCCTGCATACAGTATATATACTGTATATAAAGTTTGTGTGTATGCAGGAGCGGTTCTTTGTGCGGGCAAGCAGTGCCTGCGCCCGGGGCGCTGTGGCCTGGGGGCGCGGCCGCAGTCACCCCACAGGCACCGCCGCCTACCCGCACCTTGCTCCCCGGCTGCAGCAGACGCCGTGGGCTGTGTGGGCGTCCGCTGCAGCCGGCTCTAGTGACAGACACTAGAGGTCATTATTGACCTCTAGTGTCTGTGCGGGGCTGCTATGTGAGAGACGTCATGACGTCTCTCCCATATAGAGGAGCCGCCGCGGCAAGACGGAGCAGCAGCAGCGGTCGGGAAGCAGGAGCAGGGCAGTGGTAAGTATTGTTTGTTTGTTTTTGTGTGTGTTTGACAGCGACAGAGGGCACAGCAGCAGAGGCCACAACTACTGGGGGCACAGCGAAAGGGGGCACAACTACTGGGGCAAATCTACTGGGGGCAAAGCAACAGGGGGCACAGCAACAGAGGGCACAACTACTGGGGACAAAGCAACAGGGGGCACAACTACTGGGGCAAATCTACTGTGGGCAAAGCAACAGGGGGCACCGCAACAGAGTGAACAACTACTGGGGGCAAAGCAACAGGGGGCACAGTGACAGGGCAAACTACTGGGGACATAGCTACTGGGGGCACAGCTACTGGGAGCACAGCTACAGGGGGCAAATATACTGGGGGCAAATCAACTGGGGGGGGGGCACAACTACTTGGGGCAAATCTGGGGGCATAACTGTGGTCACACCCCTCCCCTATGAAGCCACGCCCCTATTTTTGTTGCGCGCTGGAAGCGTGCACTAACTGTTTTGCCACGCGGGGGGGGGGGAGCAGTGGAAACTTTCGCAATGGGCGCCACAAGGTGTAGAACCGGCCCTGTGTGTGTGTGTGTATGTATGCATGTATATATGTAGGTATGTTTGTGCGTGTGCTTGTGTGTGTAAGTATATACAGTGGGGCAAAAAAGTATTTGGACATCCACCGATTGTGCAAGTTGACCCACTTAAAAAGATGAGAGAGGTCTGTAATTTCCATCATAGGTACACTTCAACTGTGAGAGACAGAATCTGAAAAAAAAAACAGGAAATCACATTGTATGATTTTTAAACAATTTGTTTGTATATTCTTGCGGAAAATAAATATTTGGACAATCAAAAAGTTTAACTCAATACTTTGTAATATAACCTCGGTTGGCAATTAAAGAGGCAGACGTTTCCTGTAGTTCTTGACCAGGTTTGTAGCAGGTATTTTGGCCCACTCTTCCATGCAGATCTTCTCTAGCTCTGTCATGTTTTGGGGATGTCGCCGGGCAACACGGACTTTCAACTCCTTCCACAGATTTTCTATTGGGTTGAGGTCTGGAGACTGGCTAGGCCACTCCAGGACCTTGAAATGCTTCTTACGGAGCCACTCCTTAGTTGCCCGGGCGGTGTGTTTGGGGTCATTGTCATGCTGGAAGACCCAGCCACGTTCCATCTTCAATGCTCTTACTGAGGGAAGGAGTTTTTTCCCAAAATCTCACAATACATGGCCCCATTCATCCTCTCCTTAATACGGATCAGTCGTCCTGTCCCCTTTGCAGAAAAGCAGCCCCAAAGCATGATGTTTCAACCCCCATGCTTAACAGTGGGTATGGTGTTCTTGGGATGCCATTCATCATTCTTCTCCCTCCAAACATGGTGAGTAGAGTTTATACCAAAAAGTTCGATTTTGCTCTCATCTGACCACATTACATTCTCCCAATCCTCCTCTGGATCATCCAGGTGGTCACTGGCAAACTTTAGATGGGCCTGGACATGTGCTGGCTTAAGCAGAGGGACCTTTCGGGCGCTGCAGGATTTAAATCCATGATGACGTAGTTTGTTACTAATGGTAACCTTTGTGACTGTGGTCCCAGCTCTCTTGAGGTCATTGACCAAGATCCCCCGTGTAGTTCTGGGCTGATTCCTCACCATTCTCAAGATCATTGATACCTCACGAGGTGAGATCTTGCATGGAGCCCCAGGTCGAGGGAGATTGTCAGTGATCTTGTATTTCTTCCATTTTTTAATAATTGCGCCAACAGTTGATCTCTTCTCCCCAAGCTGCTTGCCTAATGTTGAGTAGCTCATCCCAGCCTTGTGCAACTCTACAATTTTCTCCCTGGTGTCCTTAGACAGCTCTCTGGTCTTGGCCACGGTGGAGAGGTAGCAATCTGACTGTTTGAGGGTGTGGGCAGGTGTCCTTTTTACAGATAACCAGTTCAAACAGGTGCCATTAACACAGGTAACGAGTAACAGGTCTGTGAGAGCCAGAAATCTTGCTGCCAGGTAGCTGTCCAAATATTTATTTTCCACAAGAATATACAAGTAAATTGTTTAAAAATCATACAATGTGATTTCCTGTTTTTTTTTCTTCTGATTCTGTCTCTCACAGTTGAAGTGTACCTATGATGGAAATTACAGACCTCTCGCATCTTTTTAAGTGGGTCAACTTGCACAATCGGTGGCTGTCCAAATACTTTTTTGCCCCACTGTATGTATGTATGTATGTATGTATGTACAGTATGTATGTATGTGTGTTTGTGTATGTACGTGTGTGATATATATATATATATATATATATATGTACTGTATATACAGTATGTATGTCTATATACAAATATATATATATATATATATATATACTGCTCAAAAAAATAAAGGGAACACTTAAACAACACAATGTAACTCCAAGTCAATCACACTTCTGTGAAATCAAACTGTCCACTTAGGAAGCAACACTGATTGACAATCAATTTCACATAATGTTGTGCAAATGGATAGACAACAGGTGGGAAGTATAGGTAATTAGCAAGACACCCCCAATAAAGGAGTTGTTCTGCAGGTGGTGCCCACAGACCACTTCTCAGCTCCTATGCTTTCTGGCTGATGTTTTGGTCACTTTTGGAAGCTGGCGGTGCTTTCACTCTAGTGGTAGCAGGTAGTGCAGCTCATCCAGGATGGCATATCAATGCGAGCTGTAGCAAGAAGGTTTGCTGTGTCTGTCAGCGTAGTGTCCAGAGCATGGATGCGCTACCAGGAGACAGGCCAGTATATCAGGAGACGTGGAGGAGGCCGTAGGAGGGCAACAACCCAGCAGCAGGACAGCTACCTCCACCTTTGTGCAAGGAGGAACAGGAGGAGCACTGCCAGAGCCCTGCAAAATGTCCTCCAGCAAGCCACAAATGTGCATGTGTCTACTCAAACGATCAGAAACAGGCTCCATGAGGGTGGTATGAGGGCCCGACGTCCACAGGTGGGGGTTGTGGTTACAGCCCAACACCGTGCAGGACGTTTGGCATTTGCCAGAGAACACCAAGATTGGCAAATTCACCACTGGCGCCCTGTGCTCTTCACAGATGAAAGCAGGTTCTCACTGAGCACATGTGACATACGTGACAGAGTCTGGAGACGCCAAGGAGAACGTTCTGCTGCCTGCAACATCCTCCAGCATGACCGGTTTGGCAGTGGGTCAGTAATGGTGTGGGGTGGCATTTCTTTGGGGGGCCACACAGCCCTCCATGTGCTCGCCAGAGGTAGCTTAACTGCCATTAGGTACCGAGATGAGATCCTCAGACCCCTTGTGAGACCATATGCTGGTGCGGTTGGCCCTGGGTTCCTCCTAATGCAAGACAATGCTAGAACTCATGTGGCTGGAGTGTGTCAGCAGTTCCTGCAAGACGAAGGCATTGATGCTATGGACTGGCCCGCCCGTTCCCCAGACCTGAATCCAATTGAGCACATCTGGGACATCATGTCTCGCTCCATCCACTAACGCCACGTTGCACCACAGACTGTCCAGGAGTTGGCGGATGCTTTAGTCCAGGTCCATCAGCCACCTCATCAGGAGCATGCCCAGGCGTGGTAGGGAGGTCATACAGGCACGTGGAGGCCACACACACTACTGAGCCTCATTTTGACTTGTTTTAAGGACATTACATCAAAGTTGGATCATGCAAAAAATATAGTGA
Organism: Pseudophryne corroboree; assembly: GCF_028390025.1. Taxonomy (NCBI): domain Eukaryota; kingdom Metazoa; phylum Chordata; class Amphibia; order Anura; family Myobatrachidae; genus Pseudophryne; species Pseudophryne corroboree. The sequence continues at coordinate 322,373,089 of NC_086447.1, read as the reverse complement.
TGAATTACCCAAGGCGCCTTGGGTAATTCATCACTATATTTTTTGCATTTCTGTTCACTTGTATTTATTATCTAGGCTGCATCATGTTTCACCACAGAACTAAACGTAATGGTTTAGTAAATACTGTATTTGAAGGTATTCCAGTGTTAGATCTAGAAGATGAAACTCTAGAGAATATTATGGGCAAATTAGAAAAGATCCTTTTAAAAGAAAATCGTATATTTTGGGAGATTGTGACACTGGAAAAATATCTGACAATGAAGCTAGTCCCTAAGGGTCTACAATTACAGAAGCAGGCTTCCTTCTCAGACTCCAGTGAATATTTCTCCAATAAATGGGAAAGTATTCTACAAACTTGCTCATTTTCTCTCATGGAGTTGATAATCCAAGAGAGACAGAAAGAGGCTAATTCTTTGGATGAGCAAATTAAATCATTAGAACCTCTCCTTGTGCCCTTTCAGGACTTGGAGGAATTTAAAAACATGGAAGAGATCATTGCCAATAGGATAAAGAAAAGTGAGAAAGAAATTATACAACGAAAAACCAAAAAATTGGCCAGAGATAGGATACCACTTGAGCCCTTGAAAGTATCACAAAAAGAGGGCCAGGAAAGTGGTAGTGATCCACATGTACCTGTTCCCAAATCACGGGTCCGTAGTGACAATTTGTTGTCCACCCAAAAAAACAAAACAACTAGTACGAGAAAAAAAGGGTTCCAGAGACGGGAGTATGCCAATCAGAATAGGATGACCTATAATAAAGATGTTATACAAGGGGGCACATATCAAAGGTATCATCCGAGGAGGGGTAGTTCCTTCCAAGGGGTTAAGGATAATGATGTCCGGCCTCATAGGGAGGACTATAGACTTAGGGATGGAAATTTTGATCGGTACCAACCCAGGGAAACTTTTCATACGCCCCTACCAACCAGAAATAGGTATGGTACATTAATGGAACGAACCCAACCAGATAATTTTTTAGAATTCAGGAGAGAGAATTGGAGGAAACGATAGCTACAATAAGTCCAAAACCACTGCCTGCACCTCGTAGTAAAACCAGACGAGGAAAAAGGGCTGGACAGAGGAAAAGAGACCGCAAGATTCACAGAGTTAAGGTCCATAAATCATTTGATAATTTGGAAAATGGCGAGACTGTTACAAAGATTTTTAATTTAAGTGACCATACTTTAGATGAGGATGAAGTTTCGGTCCTGAAAAAAGGCCTTAAATTCTGTCCATCTAATGAGATAAATTTTTTTTAACTTGTATATTGATATACAGAAATGTATTCGTAAATTATCACTTAAAATTTTTTTTGCATCAAAAGATGGCGAGGTAGAAAGATCTAATGTGGAAACAACTGGTATGAATTTCAGAAAGAAATCTCAATTCAACCCTAGTTATATGAAGGGTTGTTTTGTTGATTCTTTTCAGAAGATAGTCCATGAGGAGATTAAGTGCCTGCAAGGAAAAATGCTTCCGCATAGACACAATCTCACTAAAAATGAACGCATGGCCTTAGATAGACTCAAAAAGAACGAGTCTATAATAATTAAACCCGCAGATAAGGGGGGAGGGGTTGTGGTAATGAGTAAAATCATGTATGTCACAGAAGTTATGCGCCAGTTAAAGGATGGTGTGACCTATAAAAAATTGAGAACTGACCCTTCTTTGAGGATTCTCAATAATCTCCGAACTTTGGTAGACAAGTATACTCTAAATGGCACTTTAGATAAATCTATAGCGGAATTCCTAGTTAATGAGGAATACACTGTTCCAGTGCTATATCTTTTGCCAAAGATCCACAAAGATGCACATAACCCCCCAGGTCGCCCTATAGTGGCAGGGACTAATTCTATTACAGCTAACATGTCCCACTTTATTGACTCCAAACTTCAACCCCTGGTCGTGGAAGGTCGATCATACCTCAAAGACACAAGGGATGTTTTAAACAAATTAAAAGATATTAAATGGGACTCGGATATGTTTTTGGTAACTGGTGATGTGACTTCATTGTATACGATAATCAAGCATATAGATGGTTTAGAGGCGGTTAAACAAACATTAATAACTGCTAATACACAAGAGGATCTTTGTGATTTCCTGATGGAGGGGATTTCCTTCATTTTGCATCATAATTATTTTAATTTTGATGGGGACTTCTATAACCAGGAGGTCGGCACCGCCATGGGGACCAGGTTCGCCCCCAGTTATGCTAATCTATTCATGTCCAGATGGGAGGATGCTATGGTCTGGACTGAGCATGACTGGCGGGCGAACCTGGTCTCCTGGTGGAGATACATAGATGATGTTCTCTTTGTATGGAAGGGGGACCAAGATACCCTGAATTGTTTCTGTACTTACTTGAACAACAATGGGTTGGGAATCAATCTAAACTTTGATTATAGCAAACTAAATGTTAACTTTTTAGATCTCAGCATATATCCGGTGGATGATAGAGTCGAATCCACGGTATATATTAAACCTACGGATTCAAATACATACATAAGTACACGTAGTAATCACTTACCACAGTGGTTGAAAAATGTCCCTGAAGGACAATTCACTCGCATTAGACGGAATTGCACTGACAAAGAGGAATATTTCAAAAAGGCTGAGATCTTGAAGAAGAAATTTATCCAGAAGGGCTACAAACCTTTGCCTTTACAGACATCTCTAGAGAAAGTTGCACAAATAGACAGAGAAAAATTGTTGTGCACCAGACAGGAGAGTGTAACATTGGATAAGCAACCCAATCTAGCATTTATTACAGAATTTACGGGACATCATAAAGTTGTAGAGAAAGTTTTTTGTAAAAATTGGCACTTGTTAAAAAAGGATCCAGTGTTAAAAACTATATTACCAGATAAACCAAAGTTCATATACACAAGAGCTCGAAATCTGAAGGATCAACTAACCACCAGTGCATATATTGAGAAACCATTGGGAGGTGTTGCTAGAAACCAGGGTTTCCACAGATGTGGCGACTGCAGTATGTGCAAAAGTTGCCCCTCAAAAACACGAAAACTTACAAAATTCAATAGGAATGGAAGGGAATTCCGTATAAAACAGTTTATTACCTGTAACAGTAAATATGCAGTATACGCCATACAATGTTCCTGTAATAAACTATATATAGGAAAAACAAGTAGGACTCTAAAAATTAGATGGAGTGAACATGTACGGAATATCCGGAATGGTCTAATTACTCATCCATTCTCACTTCATTTTAAAGAAATCCATGGTTGCTCCACTGATCACATTCTAGCTTTTTGGGGTATAGAATTGACAAAAGACCAGTGGCGCAACAATAATAAAGAGAATAGGTTGGCTAGAAGTGAGATGCAATGGATTTTTAATCTACAAACCATGGTACCTGATGGTTTAAACCATGAGTTTGAGCTGAGGTGGTTTTTATAAATTCATTTAATATCTGTCACATTTTTTGTTTTTGTTTTTATTCATTATTATAAGTATTTGTTCATGTATTATGTAGAACACGGGCCATCATGAGAAGGATATGCCTGTCTAAACTTCTATTATGATTGCTTATTTGCGATGTATAGCAGTGTCCACAAGCGTGCGTCACCATGGTAACAGATTGCCAGAGCAATGGAGGACGGGAGTGACGCTCGTCGGTGAATGCGCGATCACAACCCGTAGTATCCCCATAGCAACGGCAGGCGGAAGTGACGTTCCGTGAATACACGCGGCGGAAGTAGTCACAGCTAAGGGCGGAAAAACTTACTGGTGTAATGACCAGAAGTTTTCCTCCCAGAGACGGAAGTATAGAGAATGCTGGGTACACGTGGAAACACGTTGCCACGGCAACCCGTAACATAGATAGGAAATCTTAATTGTTTCAATTTCCTGTGTGTTGCCTTAAATAAGGTCATTTTATGAGCACTCTTGTTCCTTGACAAAGACCCTTCAAAGGGGAGAAACGCGTTGGAAGAGTGTTACATCTACAGGCATATCCTTCATTTGTTTCCCATTCTATTATTTGATGCAATAACATCAGGCAGTAATTTGCTGTGAGTGGCCACCGGCATTACTTGTATAGAATAGCATCTTGTTTAGTCTGGGATAATTATGAATGGATTTTGCCTTATTTTAAAATAAAACAATTTTTATATTATCATATATATTTTCTGCTCGTCATTGAGGAGACATATGATTTGAAGTATCTAAAGAAACCTTGATGCGAGGGTTCCCATTTGCGGAGAAGTGAGTATGGTACGATATACTTGATAGAATTACCATCACGTGAAAGATACCTTTATGTGTGGATTAACATCTCATATATTGTGAGTGGGGTACGCATTGGATCCCTATTTTTTGTTTGTTGGTACCTGAATGGAGAGTTTTGGATATACTACACCATGATATTGTATTGTTTCCTTTGCATATCATCATGAGCTATTATTGAAGACAGAGGTCTCTTCTTGGGAGAATATTTCCAGAGGATCATTGGACGGAATTCCACTACCTACTGGACTGTCTTGACATTTTGGACTTTAAGTATCGCAAAATATTTTTTCTGTTAGATGTGAAACGGCACTGAGCGCTTTTTACCTGTGTTTTTTCCATATTATCAAAGTTGGATCAGCCTGTAGTGTGTTTTTCCACTTTAATTTTGAGTGTGACTCCAAATCCAGACCTCCATGGGTTAATAAATTTGATTTCCATTGATAATTTTTGTGTGATTTTGTTGTCAGCACATTCAACTATGTAAAGAACAAAGTATTTAATAAGAATATTTCATTCATTCAGATCTAGGATGTGTTATTTTAGTGTTCCCTTTATTTTTTTGAGCAGTGTATATAAATATATATATACTAGGTGATTCATCGCGCCCTACGGGCGCTCTTCACACCGTCGTTAGGGGCTACGCCCCGTTAACCTCTGCACGCCTTTGAACATACGCAGGGCGGTAGATAACAGAATCAGAAACGCAGGGCAGTATAGAGGGCATATAGAAATGGGTTCCGGTTGAGATAAGATAGAGAGGGGTAGGGGGAGAGAAAGGGAATGTACAGAAACGCTGTGCGATCGGTAAAGGATAGGGAGAGGCAGGGTGGTAGGGAGAGGATAAAGAGAGGGAAGGTGTTAGACAGAAAATACCGTTGCAAGGGACTACGATCCATTATCCCCTGCACGGGCTTCAGCTGTGCTATAATTGTTATTATATGGAGTATTACCTGGTTTTTTTTTATGGCAGTGGGTAAATATTGTAAGGGGGGAGGGCGTGCGATTGTCAAGGGGGCATAGGCCTTTGTGAGGGCGTGCAGAGTGGCCGCAGGGCACAATGAATAACATAGTGTAGAGTGTAGTATATATTGCTAGTGTCTGCATTATGAAGTACCAGATGAGTAACAGCAATGCACTGTAGATAAGATACGAAGGTGCTGTGGCCACAGGTAGCAGAGCCGCTTATACACACAATGGCCACAGGTAGCAGAGCCGCTTATACACTCAATACCCACAGGTAGCAGAACCGCTTATACACACAATGGCCACAGGTAGCAGAGCCGCTTATACACACAGTGGCCACAGGTAGCAGAGCCGCTTATACACACAATACCCACAGGGGGCAGAGGCGCTTATACACACAGTGCCCACAGATAGCAGAGCCGCTTATACACACAATACCCACAGGTAGCAGAACCGCTTATACACACAATACCCACAGGTAGCAGAACCGCTTATACACACAATACCCACAGGGGGCAGAGGCGCTTATACACACAGTGCCCACAGATAGCAGAGCCGCTTATACACACAATACCCACAGGTAGCAGAACCGCTTATACACACAATACCCACAGGTAGCAGAACCGCTTATACACACAATACCCACAGGAGGCAGAGGCGCTTATACACACAGTGCCCACAGGTAGCAGAGGCGCTTATACACACAATAGCCACAGGGGGCAGAGGCGCTTATACACACAGTGCCCACAGGTAGCAGAGGGGCTTATACACACAGTGCCCAGAGGTAGCAGAAGCGCTTATACACACAATACCCACAGGTAGCAGAGCCGCTTATACACACAATGGCCACAGGTAGCAGAGCCGCTTATACACACAATACCCACAGGTAGCAGAGGCGCTTATACACACAGTGGCCACAGGTAGCAGAGCCGCTTATACACACACAATGCCCACAGGTAGCAGAGCCGCTTATACACACAATACCCACAGGTAGCAGAACCGCTTATACACACAATACCCACAGGTAGCAGAGCCACTTATACACACATTACCCACAGGTAGCAGAACCGCTTATACACACAATACCCACAGGGGCAGAGGCGCTTATACACACAGTGCCCACAGGTAGCAGAGGGGCTTATACACACAATGGGCACAGGTAGCAGAGCCACATATACACACATTACCCACAGGTAGCAGAACCGCTTATACACACAATACCCACAGGGGGCAGAGACGCTTATACACACAGTGCCCACAGCTAGCTGAGCCGCTTATACACACAATACCCCCATGTAGCAGAGGCGCTTATACACAGTGCCCACAGGTAGCAGAGGTGCTTATACACACAATGGGCACAGGTAGCAGAGCCACGTGTACACACAATACCCACAGGTAGCAGAGCAGCGTATACACACAATACCCACAGGTAGCAAAGCCGCTTATTCACACAGTGCCCACAGGTAGCAGAGCCGCTTATACACACAGTGTGCACAGGTAGCAGCGCCACTTATACACAATGGGCACAGGTAGCAGTGTTGCTTATACACATAATGGCCACAGTATTAGTGTTTCTAATTAATCCAATGTCCATTGGTAGCAACTATACTCACAAAAGTTTGGGGGGTTTGGAAAGGGGGTGGGTTCAGTGAGGTTCCTATCCGTGCGGCTGATCAGCCCGATTCAGGGAATCACTTGTAGCGGCTGTGGATGGTGTCCGAGGTGCTACGTGTGGTGGAGGGTTGGGTGTGGGAGGGGGTCCAGAGGTGTTGTGGGTGGCGGAGGGGTGGGTGCAGGGGCGTGGATGGCGTAAAGTGTGCAGAGGTCCTGTGGGTGGGGGAGGGGGAGGTGTAGAGGGGGCGCAGATGGGGAGTGTAGTTGCTGTTGGTAGGGGAGGGGTGGGTGCGGGGGACTGTGGATGAAGGAGGGGGTATGGAGGTGATGTGTGTGTGGGAGGGGCGATGTAGGGGTGTGCGTTTGGAGGTGCAGGGGGGGTGAGCTTAGGTGATGGGTTTCAGAAGTGCTGTGGGTGGGGGAGGTGTGGGATGGCACGGATGGGGGATGTAGATGTTGTGGATGGGGGAGGGGTGGATGCGGGGGAGCTGTGGATGGGGGAGGGAGTCCGGAGGTGGTTCGGGTGGTGGTCCAGGGGTGTTGCGGGTGGGGGAGGGGCAGGTGTGGGAGGTCCGCAGATGTGGAGGGTGCCTGTAGATAATGCGGGCGGGTAGGTGCTGTGGTTGTGGGAGTGGCGGGGGTGTTGCGGGTGGGGTACGTGATCTGGATGGGGTAGGTGATGTGGATGTGCGGTAGCTAGGGGAGGGGCAGGTGCGGGGATGGCACGGATGGGGGAGGGGATCCGTGGGCGCTGTGGATGAGTGAGTGGTGGGTGTGGGGTTACGGCGGTTGTGGTGGGCCAGGTGTGCTGCTGCAGTGGGTGGGGGGAGGGTGCCGGTGCAGGGATACCGCAGTTGGGGTAGGGCGGTTGGTGCAGCTGCGGTGGGTAGGGGAGGGGCAGGGGGGGTGCGGTGTTGGGGAAGGGGCGGGTGTGAGGATGCTGCGGGTGGGGTGGGGGGGGGGGGGCGGGAGGGGGTGTGGATGGGGTCTGTAGATGCTGGTGGTGGAGGGGCAGGTGCAGGAGGCTGTGGATGAAGGAGGGGTCTGGAGGTGCTGTGTGTGGGGGAGGGGCGATGTAGGGGGAGGTGGGGTTGCAGAGGGGGAGGTTGGGTGATGGTTTGTAGAAGTGCTGGGGGTGGGGGAGGTGTCTGTAGATGATGGGGGTGGGGGAGGTGCTGTGGGTGGGGGAGTGGTGGCTGTGGGGGTGGTCCGGATGTGCCACGGGCAGGGGAGAGGCGGGTGCGGGGATGGGGCGGATGGGGGAGGGGATCAGAGGGCGCTGTGGGTGGGTGAGGGGCTGGTGCGGGGTTAACGCAGTTGGAGAGGGCCGGCTGTGGTTGTGTTGCGGGTGGTGGAGGGGCAGGTGCGTGGGTGTTGGGGAGGGGCGGGTGCAGGGGTGCTGTGGGTGGGGGCCATTTGGCGGGGTGGTGCGGTTGGGTGGGAGGTGGGTGTGAGGGTGCCACGGTTGCGGGGGCGGGTAGTGCTGCAGGAAGGGGAGGGGTGTGGGGTGCGGGAGCAGGGGTCCTGTGCGTAGGGGAGGGGCGGGGTGCCATGGGTGGAGGGTTGGGAGCAGGGGTGATATGGGTGTGGGAGGGGTTGTGGGAGAAGCTGGTGTGGGAGTGCCGTGGGTGGGGGAGGGGGGGCTACGGGTGGGAGTGTGGTGCCATGGGTGTGGGGACAGGTGCGGGGGGCAGGGACGGGTGCAGTAGTGCTGCGTTTGGGGTGTGGGAAGCGGCTGCGGGGGTTTCCAAGGGTTGGCGCGGGTGGGGGAGGGGGTGCGGGAGCAGGGGTGTTGCGGATGGGGGAGCGGCGGGTGCAGGAGGGGCAGATGCGGTGGTGGTGCGGGTGGGGTGGAGGGGTGTAGCGGGGGAGAGGTGGGTATAGGGGTAGAGTGGTGGAGGGGCGGGGGGTGCCACGGGTGGGGGAGGGGGCAGTTTGCCGGGGTGGTGCGGTTGCGGGTGGGTGGGTGTGAGGGTGCTATGGTTGCAGGGGCGGGTGGGGGGGTGCTGCAGGTAGGGGAGGGGTGGGGGCGCAGGAGCAGGGGTGCTGTGCGTAGTGAAGGGTCGGGGTGCCATGGGTGGGGAGTTGGGAGCAGGGGTGATGTGGGTTTGGGAGGGTTGGGGGGGCTGTGGGAGAAGCTGGTGCGGGAGTGCCGTGGGTAGGGGAGGGGGGGGGTTCTGGGCGTGGGGGCGTTGTGCCATGGGTGGTGGACAGGTGTGGGGGGGCAGTGGCGGGTGCAGTGGTGGTGCGGATGGGGGGTGGAAGAGGGGGTGCAGGAGCAGGGGTGTTGCGTATGGGGGAGGGGTGGGTGCAGGAGGGGCAGATGCGGTGGTGGTGTGGGTGGAGGATGCAGGGGTGTAGCGGGGGGAGAGGTGGGTATGGGGGTGGAGTGGGGGGTAGTCACGGGTGGGGGAGGTTTGCCGGTGTGGTGCATTTGGGGGGGTGGTGGGTTTGAGGGTGCCACGGTTGCAGGGGCAGGTGCTACAGGTAGGGGAGGGGTGGGGGTGCGGGAGCAGGGGTGCTGTGCGTAGGAGAGGGGCGGGGGTGCCATGGGTGGGGGGTTGGGAGCAGGGGTGATGTGGGTGTGGGAGGGCTGTGGGAGAAGCTGGTGTGGGAGTGCCGTGGATGGGGGAGGGGGGGTGCTGGGGGTGGAGGGACAGGTGCGGAGGGGGGGCAGGGGCTGGAGCAGTGGTGGTGCAGTTGGGTGGTGGGAGGCAGCTGCTGGGGTTCCGAGGGTTGGGGCGGTGGTGCGGGTGGGGGAGGGGTGGGTGCAGGAGGGGTGGGTGCAGGATGGGGCAGTTGCGGTGGTGGTGCGGGTTGGGTGAAGGGTGCAGCAGGGGGGAGAGGTGGGTATGGGGGAGGGGCAGGGTTGCAGCGGGTGGGGGAGGGGCGGGGGGTGCTGCAGGTGTTGGAGCTACGGGTGGGGGCGTGAGTGCCGCGGGTGGGAGCGGATGTGGGGAATGCCTTGGGATTCCCGCAGGGGGGGCCAGCGGGTGTTGGTGCTGTGGGTGGGGGAGGGAGCAGAGTGCCACGGGTGGTGCGGGTGTTGGTGCTGCGGGTGGGGGAGGGGGTGGAGTGCCACGGGTGGTGGGTGGATGCGGTGGGTGTCGCGGGTAGGTGGCGCGGGTGTTGGTGCTGCGGGTGGGAGTGCTGCGGGTGGGAGGCGAATGCGGTTGGTTGCCTCGGGTGTTGGTGCTACGGGTGGGGGAGGGGGCGGGAGTTCCGCGGGTGGGTGGCGCGGGTGTTTGTGCTCTGGGTGGGGGAGGGGACGGGAGTGCCGCGGGTGGATGCGGCGGGTGTTTGTGCTACGGGTGGGGGCGGGAGCAGTGGCGCCACAACGTGGGTGCGGCCCGCACCCGGGTGTTACCCTCTGAGGGGTGACACCAAAGTGCCGGCTCCTGTCACAGTGCAGAAGCCAGCACTGCAGATTCAGCAGTGTGTGAAGGCCGTATGCCCCGGCCCACAATGTGCCGAAAACGGGGGTCGGGACGCGAGGCCACGCCGCCTTCCGTGAAGCCATGCCCCCTTTTCACCCGCGACCGCGGGTAAGTGACGGGTGGATGCTGCGGGTGGGGGGCAGATGCGGGTGGTTGCCGCGGGTGGGAGGGGGGGGCGAGAAGTGCCGAAAACGGGGGTCGGGACGCGAAGCCACGCCCCCTTCCGTGAAGTCACGCCCCCTTTTCACCCACGACCGCGGGTAAGTGACGGGTGGATGCCGCGGGTGGGGGGCAGATGCGGGTGGTTGCCGCGGGTGGGAGGGGGGGGGGGCGAGTTGTGCCGAAAATGGGGGTCGGGACGCGAAGCCACGCCCCTTCTGTGAAGCCACGCCCCCTTTTCACCCGCGACCGCGGGTAAGTGACGGGTGGATGCCGCGGGTGGGGGGCAGATGCGGGTGGTTGCCGCGGGTGGGAGGGGGGGGCGAGTTGTGCCGAAAACGGGGGTCGGGACGTGAAGCCACGCCCCCTTTTCACCCGCGACCGCTGGTGACGGGTGGATGCCGCGGGTGGGAGAGGGAGCGAGAGCAGCTGCCATTGCTCAGCATGTCCCCCTGAAGTCTGCAGCAGGTAGTGTGAGTTCCGCTCACAGTCAGCGGCTGCGGTGTCACCAGAGAGAGTGTACGGGGAGAAGGGAGACAGGGGACTGGGCGGAGATGGGGAGGGGACTGGGCGGAGAGAGGGAGGGGACTGTTCCTGGCCAGATATGTGCCTGTGACTCCGCCCAGCGTTACGGGCACAGAGTCACAGATTTGGGCAAATATATAGGAGATTTATTTTATATATATATATATATATATATATATATATATATAAATATTGTGGCACTCCGGTCCGGATGCCACCCTGGGTGTTTGAAGGACAGGGCACAATAGCTCGGGTGCCCCAGGCCAAAGCGACCTGGGTTTAGGACTGGACCAAGAGGAAGCCCCAGAGGGGTGTTGGGTACATTCAGGTTGTCTCTTTAATATTGTGTCAAAGATTATCTGGCAGTTGGAAAATAAGAATTTACTTACCGATAATTCTATTTCTCGGAGTCCGCAGTGGATGCTGGGGTTCCTGAAAGGACCATGGGGAATAGCGGCTCCGCAGGAGACAGGGCACAAAAAGTAAAGCTTTAGGATCAGGTGGTGTGCACTGGCTCCTCCCCCTATGACCCTCCTCCAAGCCTCAGTTAGGATACTGTGCCCGGACGAGCGTACACAATAAGGAAGGATTTTGAATCCCGGGTAAGACTCATACCAGCCACACCAATCACACTGTACAACCTGTGATCTGAACCCAGTTAACAGTATGATAACAGCGGAGCCTCTGAAAGATGGCTCACAACAATAATAACCCGATTTTTTGTAACTATGTACAAGTAATGCAGATAATCCGCACTTGGGATGGGCGCCCAGCATCCACTACGGACTCCGAGAAATAGAATTATCGGTAAGTAAATTCTTATTTTCTCTATCGTCCTAGTGGATGCTGGGGTTCCTGAAAGGACCATGGGGATTATACCAAAGCTCCCAAACGGGCGGGAGAGTGCGGATGACTCTGCAGCACCGAATGAGAGAACTCCAGGTCCTCTTTTAGCCAGGGTATCAAATTTGTAGAATTTTACAAACGTGTTTGCCCCTGACCAAGTAGCAGCTCGGCAAAGTTGTAATGCCGAGACCCCTCGGGCAGCCGCCCAAGATGAGCCCACCTTCCTTGTGGAATGGGCATTTACATATTTTGGCTGTGGCAGGCCTGCCACAGAATGTGCAAGCTGAATTGTATTACACATCCAACTAGCAATAGTCTGCTTAGAAGCAAGAGCACCCAGTTTGTTGGGTGCATACAGGATAACAGCAAGTCAGTTTTCCTGACTCCAGCCGTCCTGGAACCTATACTTTCAGGGCCCTGACAACATCCAGCAACTTGGAGTCCTCCAAGTCCCTAGTAGGCGCAAGGCACCACAATAAGCTGGTTCAGGTGAAACACTGACACCAACTTAGGGAGAGAACTGGGGACGAGTCCGCAGCTCTGCCCTGTCCGAATGGACAAACAGATATGGGCTTTTTTGAGAAAAAAACCACCAGTTTGACACTCGCCTGGCCCAGGCCAGGGCCAAGAGCATGGTCACTTTTCATGTGAGATGCTTCAAATCCACAGATTTGACTGGTTTTAAACCAATGTGATTTGAGGAATCCCAGAACTACGTTGAGATCCCACAGTGCCACTGGAGGCACAAAAGGGGGTTGTATATGCAATACTCCCTTGACAAACTTCTGGACTTCAGGAACTGAAGCCAATTCTTTCTGGAAGAAAATCGACAGGGCCGAAATTTGAACCTTAATGGGCCCCAATTTGAGGCCCATAGACACTCCTGTTTGCAGGAAATGCAGGAATCGACCGAGTTGAAATTTCCTCGTGGGGCCTTCCTGGCCTCACACCACGCAACATATTTTCGCCACATGTGGTGATAATGTTGTGCGGTCACCTCCTTCCTGGCTTTGACCAGGGTAGGAATGACCTCTTCCGGAATGCCTTTTTCCCTTAGGATCCGGCGTTCCACCGCCATGCCGTCAAACGCAGCTGCGGTAAGTCTTGGAACAGACATGGTACTTGCTGAAGCAAGTCCCTTCTTAGCGGCAGAGGCCATAAGTCCTCTGTGAGCATCTCTTGAAGTTCCGGGTACCAAGTCCTTCTTGGCCAATCCGGAGCCATGAGTATAGTTCTTACTCCTCTACGTCTTATAATTCTCAGTACCTTAGGTATGAGAAGCAGAGTAGGGAACACATACACCGACTGGTACACCCACGGTGTTACCAGAACGTCCACAGCTATTGCCTGAGGGTCTCTTGACCTGGCGCAATACCTGTCCCGTTTTTTGTTCAGACGGGACGCCATCATGTCCACCTTGGTATTTCCCAACGGTTCACAATCATGTGGAAAAACTTCCCGATGAAGTTTCCACTCTCCCGGGTGGAGGTCGTGCCTGCTGAGGAAGTCTGCTTCCCAGTTTCCACTCCCGGAATGAAACACTGCTGACAGTGCTATCACATGATTTTCCGCCCAGCGAAAAGTCCTTGCAGTTTTTGCCATTGCCCTCCTGCTTCTTGTGCCGCCCTGTCTGTTTACGTGGGCGACTGCCGTGATGTTTTTCCCACTGGATCAATACCGGCTGACCTTGAAGCAGAGGTCTTGCTAAGCTTAGAGCATTATAAATTTACCCTTAGCTCCAGTATATTTATGTGGAGAAAAGTCTCCAGACTTGATCACACTCCCTGGAAATTTTTTCCTTGTGTGACTGCTCCCCAGCCTCTCGGGCTGGCCTCCGTGGTCACCAGCATCCAATCCTGAATGCCGAATCTGCGGCCCTCTAGAAGATGAGCACTCTGTAACCACCACAGGAGAGACACCCTTGTCCTTGGATATAGGGTTATCCGCTGATGCATCTGAAGATGCGATCCGGACCATTTGTCCAGCAGATCCCACTGAAAAGTTATTGCGTGAAATCTGCCGAATGGAATTGCTTCGTAGGAAGCCACCATTTTTACCAGGACCCTTGTGCAATGATGCACTGACACTTTTCCTGGTTTTAGGAGGTTCTTGACTAGCTCGGATAACTCCCTGGCTTTCTCTTCCGGGAGAAACACCTTTTTCTGGACTGTGTCCAGAATCATCCCTAGGCACAGCAGACGTGTCGTCAGGATCAGCTGCGATTTTGGAATATTTAGAATCCACCCGTGCTGTTGTAGCAGTATCCGAGATAGTGCTACTCCGACCTCAAACTGTTCCCTGGACTTTGCCCTTATCAGGAGATCGTCCAAGTAAGGGGTAATTTAAGACGCCTTTTCTTCGAAGAAGAATCATCATTTCGGCCATTACCTTGGTAAAGACCCGGGGTGCCGTGGACAATCCAAACGGCAGCGTCTGAAACTGATAGTGACAGTTCTATACCACGAACCTGAGGTACCCTTAGTGAGAAGGGCAAATTTGGGACATGGAGGTAAGCATCCCTGATGTCCCGGGACACTATATAGTCCCCTTCTTCCTGGTTCGTTATCACTGCTCTGAGTGACTCCCTCTTGCTTTGAACCTTTGTAAGTGTTCAAATTTTTTAGATTTAGAATAGGTCTCACCTAGCCTTCTGGCTTCAGTACCACAATATAGTGTGGAATAATACCCCTTTCCTTGTTGTAGGAGGGGTAATTTGATTATCACCTGCTGGGAATACAGCTTGTGAATTTTTTTCCATACTGCCTCCTTGTCGGAGGGAGACCTTGGTAAAGCAGACTTCAGGAGCCTGCGAGGGGGAAACGTTTCGACATTCCAATCTGTACCCCTGGGATACTACTTGTAGGATCCAAGGGTCCTGTACGGTCCCAGCGTCATGCTGAGAGCTTGGCAGAAGCGGTGGAAGGCTTCTGTTCCTGGGAATGGGCTGCCTGCTGCAGTCTTCTTCCCTTTCCTCTATCCCTGGGCAAATATGACTCTTATAGGGACGAAAGGACTGAGGCTGAAAAGACGGTGTCTTTTTCTGCAGAGATGTGACTTAGGGTAAAAACGGTGGATTTTCCAGCAGTTGCCGTGGCCACCAGGTCCGATGGACCGACCCCAAATAACTCCTCTTCCTTTATACGGCAATACACCTTTGTGCCGTTTGGAATCTGCATCACCTGACCACTGTCGTGTCCATAAACATCTTCTGGCAGATATGGACATCGCACTTACTCTTGATGCCAGAGTGCAAATATCCCTCTGTGCATCTCGCATATATAGAAATGCATCCTTTAAATGCTCTATAGTCAATAAAATACTGTCCCTGTCAAGGGTATCAATATTTTTAGTCAGGGAATCCGACCAAGCCACCCCAGCTCTGCACATCCAGGCTGAGGCGATCGCTGGTCGCAGTATAACACCAGTATGTGTGTATATACTTTTATATGATATTTTCCAGCCTCCTGTCAGCTGGTTCCTTGAGGACAGCCCTATCTATAGACGGTACCGCCACTTGTTTTGATAAGCGTGTGAGCGCCTTATCCACCCTAAGGGGTGTTTCCCAACGCGCCCTAACTTCTGGCGGGGAAGGGTATACCGCCAATAATTTTCTATCGGGGGGAACCCACGCATCATCACACACTTCATTTAATTTATCTGATTCAGGAAAAACTACAGGTAGTTTTTTCACATCCCACATAATACCCTCTTTTGTGGTACTTGTAGTATCAGAAATATGTAACCCCTCCTTCATTGCCCTTAACGTGTGGCCCTAATAAGGAATACGTTTGTTTATTCACCGTCGACACTGGATTCAGTGTCCGTGTCTGTGTCTGTGTCGACCGACTAAGGTAAACGGGCGTTTTAAAACCCCTGACGGTGTTTTTGAGACGTCTGGACTGGTACTAATTGTTTGTCGGCCGTCTCATGTCGTCAACCGACCTTGCAGCGTGTTGACATTATCACGTAATTCCCTAAATAAGCCATCCATTCCGGTGTCGACTCCCTAGAGAGTGACATCACCATTACAGGCAATTGCTCCGCCTCCTCACCAACATCGTCCTCATACATGTCGACACACACGTACCGACACACAGCACACACACAGGGAATGCTCTGATAGAGGACAGGACCCACTAGCCCTTTGGAGAGACAGAGGGAGAGTTTGCCAGCACACACCAAAAAACGCTATAATTATATAGGGACAACCTTTTATAAGTGTTTTCCCTTATAGCATCTTTTTATATATTTCTAACGCCAAATTAGTGCCCCCCCTCTCTGTTTTAACCCTGTTTCTGTAGTGCAGTGCAGGGGAGAGCCTGGGAGCCTTCCCTCCAGCCTTTCTGTGAGGGAAAATGGCGCTGTGTGCTGAGGAGATAGGCCCCGCCCCTTTTTCGGCGGGCTCGTCTCCCGCTCTTCAACGGATTCTGGCAGGGGTTAAATATCTCCATATAGCCCCCGGAGGCTATATGTGAGGTATTTTTTGCCAAAAAATAGGTTTACATTGCCTCCCAGGGCGCCCCCCTCCCAGCGCCCTGCACCCTCAGTGACTGCCGTGTGAAGTGTGCTGAGAGCAATGGCGCACAGCTGCAGTGCTGTGCGCTACCTTAAGAAGACTGAGGAGTCTTCTGCCGCCGATTCTGGACCTTCTTCTCTTTTCAGCATCTGCAAGGGGGCCGGCGGCGAGGCTCCGGTGACCATCCAGGCTGTACCTGTGATCGTCCCTCTGGAGCTAATGTCCAGTAGCCAAAGAAGCCAATCCATCCTGCACGCAGGTGAGTTCACTTCTTCTCCCCTAAGTCCCTCGTTGCAGTGATCCTGTTGCCAGCAGGACTCACTGTAAAATAAAAAACCTAAGCTAAACTTTTCTAAGCAGCTCTTTAGGAGAGCCACCTAGATTGCACCCTTCTCGGCCGGGCACAAAAATCTAACTGAGGCTTGGAGGAGGGTCATAGGGGGAGGAGCCAGTGCACACCACCTGATCCTAAAGCTTTACTTTTTGTGCCCTGTCTCCTGCGGAGCCGCTATTCCCCATGGTCCTTTCAGGAACCCCAGCATCCACTAGGACGATAGAGAAATTATATTATTGATTGCTGTTGATACACAGAAATACCCTGCAATTTCATACATGAGATCCCATCCATGAAGGCCCGGTCCAGGTGTTGGAGCAAGCTGGGAGCCAGCAATCAGGCACACCTGTGCCACACTTTTAGAACGCTCATTATGGCTCACGTGCATCCAGCCCCATAGCCTGAATCCTTAGAGATGTACACTAATCCAATGGAGGAAAATAAACGGCACTCAGGAGGCGTAAAACAATAAGCAATACAGCTGGTATATTACAGTAATTCAACGTTTTGGAGCATCAGCTCCTTTGTCAAGAAACACCAGGTTACAAACAATAACTAAAAACACGTTATACATACCCCATGAAATACCCCATCACATCACTCTGCGCCGCCCTCCACTTCCTAGCCATCACGGAGTCCGGAACTGCGTCATGTGTCACACTTCCAGGTGTAAGCCGTGGCAACGATCGGCGGCTTACACCCGGAAGCGTGTCAGTCTAAGACCCCTTAATATTGTTATTTTATAGATGTGTTATGTTTTTTTGTTTTAATGCACCTTTAGTCCTATTTTCTGGTTGTTCTTAAGTATATTTACACTCACTTTCACATTTTGTAGTGTTTAACGATACTATGCAGTTTATTCTTAGGGTGTGAGCTGTGAACGCAGCTTTCGTTCTCTCAGTTATAGTTCTGAAAATTTAGGGTGTTAGATACAGTGCATCTTCATACCTGTTAGTGTTAAACGCTTGTTTACTTTTAGTTCCATCTCATGTCCTCTATAGAAATATCCGCTGTAATGCTTTGCCTTTTATGATTTGTTTTACTATACTATAGAATAATAGGCTAAGGCTGCTCCTCACCTCTGTTATGTGTGCCAGCAGCCAAAAGAGGTCGCCCCACGGCCCAAATCACTCCAAAGTGAAACTGCAGGGAGATGTTACAGCCTCCTCAAGACATATCAAGAGAGGAGGATGGCCGAGTGCAAAATCCATCTGGGCCCCCTTCTCTCTTGCCGGCATTGTTATAGACTCTGGGCACTAGGGTCATTACGGGACCCTAGTGCTGTCCCAGAGTGTAGTGCGCATGCGCAGGTCTCCAGGAAAATGGTGCAACAGGTGGCAGCCATTTTTCCAGAGATCTTCATACTGTGCATGCTCAAAACACCAAGAAAATGGCAGCCACACCATTCTCCTGGTGATTCCTGCAGCGCTGCTGTGGCCGCCTTGGGTCTCCGGTGGGTAAGTATTGAAAAAAATGGTTGCAGGGTGTGCGGTGTGGACCCTCCTGGACCCCGGGAGCCTGTGTGCACTGCACCCATTGAAAATACGCCACTGAGCCTCCCAATCATACTGATCTGACTGTTTCACACTTGCTGAATATAGAGAGAGGGGGCTGGGGAGAGATTGTGTGAGTAGGGGCAGATAGGGACTGGGGGAGAGGGAGTGCGGGAGGGTTGGGGCAGATAGGGACTGAGGAGTGAGTGAAGTGGTAGGGGTAGATTGGGACAGTGGAGAGAGAGAAGCAGATTTTTTCAATATAGTATTAGATATCTCTATATCTAAAAGGACAACGATGCTCCTTACCTCTGTGGTACAGTCGGGGGGACACTGGCTCTGTTCAGGACACACGTATACACACAGCCCTATGCACACTGTACCCCCCATCATATACTGCCCCTATATACACTACACCCACATCCTCTTCCATATTCTGCACCCCCACCATATACTGCCCCTATATACACACTGCACCACCATAACCCTCCATATAGTGCCCCCTTTATAAAGGGCACCCCCTGCTCTATATACTGTCTACTCCCGTCATATACCGCATACTCTGCACCCCCTCCTCCATACACTATGCTGCAAACACAAGTAACTTGCCATCCCGGAACTCGGCAACAAGTAGCAACATGCAACAAAGAAACGGATGCAGGAACAACCAGATGCTCCAGCAGCGCTCATAGCGGAGGCACCGGGGACACGTGCGGCCACTTACTGGTGGGGGGGGGGGTAAATCAGTCTAGCAGGAAGGGGTGAGACCCTGTGTAGAGTGAGCAGTGCAGTGACTAGGAGGAGGAGGGGTTGATGTTGGTGTTGCAGATTATGCAGGTGAGGAGGCAGATAACCGGCTCATCTGCTTTATGTATACTGCCCACCAGCGGAGGGGCAGGGTCCTGTGTTCGCCCCCGTCCCACACACCGCACAGGCCGTGCCCAGACTCCTCCAGCCAGCTGCTGATGGCTACTGGTGTCCTCTACCCCTAGACAGGGCAGGAGCTCTGTGGGGACTGGTGAGCTTACACATACAAGTATATTAAAGATATACAGTATATATATATATATATATATATATACACATACACATATTTGTGCACCCGGCAGGAATCTTTATATTTAAGGTTGTTTGCATTTGGATTTAACCCTATGGAATCAAACTGCTCGCAATTCCCTTTTCTATTAAAGTGATTTTTTGTGGTGTTACAGAGGGCTCATAGCTCTGCATTGAGCTTATCTGAGTTTTTTATTGAGGACTACTAACCCTCTTTTAATGCTTTTTTGGCACAATTAGTTGCTCTCCCTGGTGTTCACAGTATCTACACTAGTTAAAGAGGGAGTCCATCAGGAGTTTGTTTTTAGGCATCGAAAGACAGTTTTTAGTCTCATTCACAGCCTTCAGAATTCACTTGATATATGTGATTTATGGAAGCTTTTCTCTAGATACCTACCCCTGAAGAAGTCTGCCTGAAATGCATCGGGTTTTTCAATTCTCGTTTATCACCCAATTGTCTGAGTACCACCCTTGAGCTCACACCTTTGAAGGTGAGGGTGGCTTGATTCTTTGGTGTGCTTATGCGAGTTAAAATTGTTATTGCTGTTATCCTGTTATGGGAAACTGTAAGCAATACTCACATTGATCATGCATTGTCAATCATACAGAATATGTAAAATAAATCAGTTTTGGTATCTTTTATTGATTGTCTGTTTTAAAATAATTCATTGTTTTATTTGGGTGATTTTCTACAGGCCCTCATCAAATAGACCACAAAAGGTCAAGAAACCGGGGAAACCCTCTGTTGGAAAGCTCAGATTCGGGCATATTCCTTCCAGTAGACATCCATACATCAGCACACTCAGGAATCTGTTTTTGTTTTTATATATATATATATATATATATATTTGGTAATTTATTACAAAGGTATAAAGCTCACATACATCTTGGTTTAAAACAACAAGCTCACGGACGGTTCACCAGTGCCTCCGGATAGCGGCTAGTAAGTCGTTCCTCGCGGCTTTGAAGGCAAACAATCTCCTTAGCGTTTGAGCTCACGGATCTGATGTCAGACTACAGCGAGTCCTCCACGTCCTTCCCGGCCATGCCAACGCGTTTCGTCACTGTCTGTTATACTTGCTCATTGAGTGCGCCTTCACTTTTTTTTAGTGCACATTGGAATTATACAGCTGTGGTTACGCTGTTCATTTGAGGTGCCTGCACTCGCATCAGTATACCCACGGAGCATTAAGATTCAAAGAACTGAGGACATTGATTGCACAAACATCTTTATATCCATATATAATATATAAGGCTAATGCTATACACACACACACACACACACACACACACACACACACACACACACACACACACACACACACACACCCTACTCAGCATGACACACCTGCTACCTACACACACACCTGCTGCACACACACCTGTCCCAGCAGCAGGACTTCCAGAAACCTTGGAGCTCCTGTGTGAGTGACGTCTACCCTTCCCCCCCCCCCTCCCCTTCAATACTCCGACCCTGGTGTCTGTCATTTTGACAAGCTTTTAACTAGAACTTTGATATCCTTATTCTGAGCTATGTATTTGGCTTATTTACTAAATTCTGTGTTGATGCATATGTTTTAATAAAAAAATAAAAAATACAGGCCCAAATGTAATAGCCTGCGACAGTGCCGTAACTAGACATTTTGGCGCTGTGTGCAAGAAATGGCATCGGCGCCCCCCCCTTTATGTAAAATAGGGTCAGTGTACACCGCAGGCGCACGTGAAAAAATAGGATTTTAATACCTACCGGTAAATCCTTTTCTCTTAGTCCGTAGAGGATGCTGGGGTCACATCAAGAACCATGGGGTATAGACGGGATCCGCAGGAGACATGGGCACTTTAAGACTTTCAAATGGTGTGACCTGGCTCCTCCCTCTATGCCCCTCCTCCAGACTCCAGTTTAAGAAACTGTGCCCAGGGAGACGGACATTTCGAGGAAAGGATTTATTGTTAAACCACGGTGAGCATCTTACCAGCTCACACCTCAAGCATGCCGCAGAACGTGGCATTCAACAGAACACAAGCCAACGGCATGAAGAATTTGCAGCAATATGCTGATAAAAATCGTAACACAACCTGTGTGTAACCACAGCCAATAACTGCAGATACAGTACGCACTGGGACGGGCGCCCATCAACCTCTACGGACTAGGAGAAAAGGATTTACCTGTAGGTATTAAATCTTATTTTTTCATACGTCCTACAGGATGCTGGGGTCACATCAAGAACCATGGGGATTATACCAAAGCTCTAGAACGGGCGGGAGAGTGCGGATGACTCTGCAGCACCGATTGACCAAACATGAGGTCCTCATTAGCCAGGGTATCAAACTTGTAGAACTTCGCAAAGGTGTTTGAACCCGACCAAGTAGCTGCTCGGCAAAGTTGTAATGCCGAGACCCCCCGGGCAGCCGCCCAGGACGAGCCCACCTTCCTGGTAGAATGGGCCTTCACCGATTTCGGTAACGACAATCCAGCCGTAGAAAGAGCCTGCTGAATCGTATGACAGATCCAGCGCGCAATAGACTGCTTGGAAGCAGGAGCCCCAATTTTATTGTGAGCATACAAGACAAACAGAACCTCTGTTTTCCTAAACTGAGCCGTTCTGCCAACATAAAACTTCAAAGATCTTACTACATCGAGAGGCTTCTATTCCAGCAAGGCGTCAGTAGCCACAAGTACCACAATAGTTTGGTTCAAGTGGAACGATGAACCACTTTCGGCAGAAAACTGTTGAGTCCTCAATTCTGCTCTATCTACATGGAAGGTCAAATAAGGGCTCTTGTAAGACAAGGCTGCCAATCCAGACACCCGCCGTGCGGATGCCAAAGCCAACAGCATGACCACTTTCCAAGTAAGGAATTTCAACTCTACCTCCTGTAAAGGTTCAAACCAATGAGATTGAAGGAACTGCAACACCCCGTTAAGATCCCATGGTGCCACAGGGAGCACAAAAGAAGGTTGGATGTGCAATACGCCTTTCACGACGGTCTGAACTTCTGGAAGTGAGGCCAATCGTTTTGGAAGAAAACTGATAAAGCTGAAATTTGAACTTTTAATTGAGCCCATCTTTAGGCCCGCATCCACACCGGCTTGTAGAAAATGGAGAAAAACGTCCTAACTGAAATTCTTCCACAGGAGTTTTCTTGGATTCACACCAAGACACATATTTTCTCCAAATACGGTGGTAATGTTTAGACGTTACTCCTTTTCTGGTCTGAATAAGAGTAGGGATGATTTCCTTGGGAATACCCTTTCGGGCTAGGATCCGGCGTTCAACCTCCAAGCCGTCAAACTAAGTCGCGGTAAGTCTTGGAACACGCACGGCCCCTACTGTAACAGATCCTCCCTCAGAGGAAGAGACCAGGGATCTCCTATGAGTAATTCCTGAAGATTTGGATACTAAGCCCTCCTTGGCCAATCTGGAACAATGAGGATCGCTTGAACCTTTGTTCTTCTTATGATCTTTATCACTTTTGGAATGAGTGGAAGCGGAGGAAACACGCACACCGACCGAAACACCCACGGTGTCACTAGGGCATCCACTGCTGTTGATTGAGGGTCTCTCGACCTGGAACAATATCTCTGAAGCTTCTTGTTGAGATAAGACGCCATCATGTCTATTTGAGGAATTCCCCAATGTCTTATCACTTCTGTGAAGACCTCTTGATGGAGGCTCCATTCTCCTGGATGGAGATCGTGGCTGCTGAGGAAGTCTGCTTCCCCGCTGTCCACTCTTGGAACAAACCTCGCTGACAGAGTGCTTGTATGTCTTTTCCTCCAGCGGAAAAACCTTGTGGCTTCTGCCATTACTGCTCTGTGTTTTGTTTGTAGAAAACCGTTGTAAACGGCCCTTAACTCTAGACCGTTTATGTGGTGATAAGTTTCCTAACTTGACCATCTTCCTTGGAAGTTTTTCCCCCTGTGTGACTGCTCCCCAGCCTCGGAGGCATGCATCCGTGGTCACTAGGATCCAGTCCTGGATCCCGAACCTGCGCCCCTCTAGGAGGTGAGAACTGCGCAGCCACCCCAGGAGTGAGATTCTGGTCTTGGAAGACAGCATTATCCTCCGGTGTATGTGTAGTCGGGAGCCGGACCACTTGTCCAAAGGTCCCACTAGAACACCCTGGCATGGAACCTGCCAACTGAATGGCCTCTTAGGCCGCAACCATCTTTTCCAGCAACCGAATGCATTGATGGATTGACACTCTTGCTGATCTGATCAGACTCTGGATCATCAGAGCCTTTTTCCACTGGAAGAAAAAACTCTCTGTAGTTCTGTATCTAATATTATTCCCAAAACCGACAACCGCGTCGTTGGGACCGACAGTGGTTCTGGCAAGTTCATGAGCCAACCATGTTGTTGAAAAACTATCAGGGAGAGTGCCACATTTTGCACCAACTGATTTCTTGATCTCGCCGTTATCAGGAGACCGTCCGAGTACGGGATAATTGTGACTCCTTACTAGCGAAGGAGAACCATCATTACCGCCATCACCCTGGTGAAATTGGTAATGACAATCCTGAATTGCAAACCTCAGGTAAGCCTAATGCGGAGGAAAAACCTTAATTAGACCTCCTTTATCCTTTTTCCAGATTGGAGATCACTGCCCTGAGAGATTCCATCTTGGATTTTACTTTCTTTAAGTAGAAATTGAGGGATTTCAGATTTAGGACTGGTTTGACCGATCCGTCTTGTTTCAGGAGCACGAAGAGGCTTGAACAACAGCCTTCTCCCTATTGTGACAGGGGAAACCAGGACAATGACCTGATCCTGACACAACCCTTGTATTGCGTCGCACACTACCTCCCTGTCCGGAGGAGAATCGGTAAGGCCGATTTGAATAATCGGTGAGGGGAAACGTCTGGAAAACTCCAGTATGCACCCTTGGGACACTATTCTTAAAACCCTCGGGTCCAAGTCCATTCTGGGACTGACTGAAGACTTATAGACATGTCCCCACCTGTGTGGGCTCCCGCAAGAGAGTCCCAGCGTAATGCGGTGGATGTGGCAGAAACAGAGGATGATTTCTGCTCCTGTGATCTTGAAGAGGCTGCTGACCTCTTCCCTTTTCTCCTATCTCTACCTGCCAAGAAAAAAGAGAAATCTGTATCTATTAGCCCGAAATGACTGCATCCGACAATGATGCGTGATCATCCGTTGTGAGGGAACATAGGGCAAGAAGGTAGACTTACCAGCAGCATCTGCCGAGATCGAAGTAACTAGGCCGTCACCAAACCAGGCTTCACCTTCATAGGGAAGAGACTCCATTTCTTCTCGGAGTCAGCATCAGCATTACATTGGTGAATCCACAACGCCCTCCTAGCCGAGACCTCCATGGAATTGGCCCGCGAACCCAAGAGTCCTATATCCCTTGCAGTTGCACGAAAGTATGCTGCAGTGTCCTTGATATAACCCAACGTAAGGAGTATCCCATATCTCCCCAGGGTATCTATATCGGATGATAAGGTAACCGACCATTTTTGAATGCTACTACTCCCCCATGCGTATGTAATGGCAGGTCTAACTAACGCACGCGTGGACACATAACTAGAATATAACATAGCTTCCTGTATACGATCCGCTGGCTTTGTGACAGGGCCCCGTGCAGAACAGGGGGTGACTCACATTTTATTCTATCCGCGGCGGGAAAAGAATAAACAATCGGAATCCTTTTGAGGATTTGAAACCATCTTGTCAGGGCTGACCCAGACTTTTTCAAACAGAGCGCTCAGCACATGAGAAGGAGGAACGTTACCTCAGCTTTCATTATAATTGTTTTATATATATTATATATATATATATATATATATATACATCCTCATATATAGACCTTTTGTCAGGAACAGCAGGGTCCTTAGTGACGTTAATACATTCTTCATGTACTGAATGCTATATATATTTTTTTTTTTCTTTTTTCTTTTTTATATATTTTTTTTTTGGGGGGGATCTAATCAGGAAACATTACGATCACCGAGGAAACAGTATCCGTGTCGATATCAGGGAGTAGCAACTTGGCAAAATAACCTTTTTTACGACCCCGAGGGGTCTGAGGGAAATATAACTATGAACATGACATCCTCCATAGATATTTTTACGCCTGTGTCTGGGACACAGATTTATGCAACCTACTATATATATATATATATATATATATATATACACACATATATATATATATATATATATACGTATAGCCCTTATGCATCACATTATCATGAAAATTTTTACCCAGTCACATATTGGTGGTGCCGACAGGGCCACCCACAAACGTCTGTGTCCCCCAAATAGTTTTTTCTTGGGAAAAACATTTATCTACCGACATGTTGACACACATGTACCTAGTACCATCAGGAGTCGGCGGTGCCAGCTTTGTGAGGAGAATACTCAGCCTCAGACATGCCGACACACGTGTACCAAACACCCACTGACATTACACTGGGCTATAGGGGACATACCCACAGTAAAGTCAGGGAGACACAGAGGGAGTTTGCCAGCTCACATCCCAGCGTTCAATCCCGGTTCTGAAACCCTTATATAATGCTTCAGACCTGTAGCGCTTTTATAATTAACTTTTAGTGCACCAAACCAAATGTGCCCCCCCCCCCCCCTTCCCCATTTTTCACCCTGTTATATGTACAGTAGTGTGAGGAAGGACCAGCGTCTCCACAGCTCTGAGGAGAGAAAATGGCGCTGATGTGAGCTGTGAGGGCTAAGCCCCGCCCCCTTAATGGCGCGCTTCAGCCCCACTATTTTTTAAAATATTTATACTGGCGGGGGTCCGGAATTAGTGCTTTGGCACTTAAAACACTCTCTGCCAGTCTGATATGAGGTCTATATGCTGCCCCCCCCCCCCCCCCCCGCACCCTGTAGTGCCGCTGTGTGTGGGAGCATGGCAAGCAGCTTGCGATCGCTGTGCGGTACCTCAAAGCCGTCACTGAAGTCTTCTGATCTTCTTCTACTCACCTGTCTTCTGACTTCTGGCTCTGCAATGGGGGTGACGGCGGGCTCTGGGAATGAACCCCTAGGCATACCTAGTGTTCCAAACCCTCAGGAGCTAATGGTGTCCTGTAGCCAAAGAAGCAGAGCCTTTAAACTCACAGAAGTAGGTCTGACTTCTCTCCCCTAAAGTCCCACGAAGCAGGGAGACTGTTGCCAGCAGTTCTCCCTGACAATAAAAAACCTAACATAAGTCTTTTCCGAGAAACTCAGTAGAGCTCCTCAGTGTGCATCCAGTCTGCCTGGGCACAGATTCTAAACTGGAGTCTGGAGGAGGGGCATAGATAGAGGAGCCAGGTCACACCATTTGAAAGTCTTAAAGTGCCCATGTCTCCTGCGGATCCCGTCTATACCCCATGGTTCTTGTCAAAGTCGAAAAATATTGTTATTCTCATGCCTTGTACTAACCCCATGCGCTTGCCCGCCGCACATGCACATTCTCTCCCGTGCGTGCGCATATTCGCAGTTGCGTGACGGCGCCTCCACGGACATGCTCTCAAGCGCGTGGTATGTGCATTTACGGTAGAGTTTGTGTGCGTCTGGCGGGCGACTCAATTGTCACATAGTTAATCCGAATAGTATGTTTTATAGGTAATGGTCCCCTTAATAATAACTGTAAGTTTGTTTAGTATAACTGGTTCATGAACAAAGGAATTCCTCTTTGCATGATACGAAGGGTCAGATAGGGTCTGAGCGATGGTGTTTGGTACCTAACCGAAGAGTATTTTATTAGAAACAATCCGGTGCTGGTTAGGTAAAGATTATTTGCTCCTGCGTATAGTTATTTCTATAAATAGTTTCTGGACATTTACTGTATTTGCGGTTCATTGTCCATGTGGTGGGAATCCTGAGATTCCCTCCCACCTGAGCAGTCTGAAATAGTCACAGCCCACCTGTTCAAACAAACCTATGACCTTTTGTTGTAATGTGAAGACAGATTCCTGTGTCCAATGAAC
The DNA here is from genome assembly GCF_028390025.1 of Pseudophryne corroboree. Classification (NCBI taxonomy): domain Eukaryota; kingdom Metazoa; phylum Chordata; class Amphibia; order Anura; family Myobatrachidae; genus Pseudophryne; species Pseudophryne corroboree. The sequence goes on along the minus strand of NC_086447.1, from coordinate 322,345,942 downwards.
AATGAGATATAGGTCCCTTTGTAGTGTACTGTATGCAGTGTATATAAGGAACAGCCAGTTTGGGCCAGCTCAGTCTACTCTCCACAAAAGGTTTTCATCACTGACTAACTTGAGAGCTGGTACCAGGACTGCGCAGCGATCATTCCCCAGTGTGTAAGTTTTTCTCTGTAACCAACTTGTTCTCTGTTTGTATTTGCCATACTCTCTCTCTCTCTGTTATTGTTACGCTGTTGTATATTGTATATGTGTAGTTATTATGTTTAGATATTGATGTTAGTCTGTAGTGTAAAAGATGTTAACTGTATTTTTCCCTTTTTACATAACTAAATCTCGTTAGTAAAGGTTTTGGAACCTTAGCAAGGTATTGTGTGTTTATTACATTGCTGAGAGTATTCAGAGCGTCTCAATCGCTCAAGAGGCTTTTATATAATAGAGGTTAATTAGCATTGCATTGTGTTCACATTACAAAACCAAGGTTTACAGTATAGGCTCAGCCTTTCATTGTGTTGCATACAAGGTTTACTGTGTGTCATCCTGTGAGTGTCTGCGCCGCTCGTGTTCCTCTTGTGGGCACAGCGTCCGCTACGCTAGTAGCGTAGCATTACGGTACTCGGACCGCCTATAGCGTGCTCTATACCCAGCTAAGCCGTGAGCGAACGTGTAGCTCGTGCATCTCGACCACGGCCTAGCGTCTGCTACGCTAAGTGCGTACCCTTACGGTACCCCGTACGCCCATTGCGTACTTAGTCTCTTACCAGTATATAGTGAATGTTATAAGATAAATATTTAGCTTTATCAATTGGGGCCTCGTCCTTCCTCCACATATCCGCACTAGCGAACACAAGCAGACTTTATCTGTCAGCAAAGGGGGAAGGCAGTATCCCTTGGTATCCGTGTTGGTGGTTGGGGATACGGTAGTGCTGACTAGATAAGCGTCTGCATCGCTACGTTGTAGGAGTGCTGGTGGAATCCGGGAACCGAAGAAGGTAAGAACATTAAGCTATTGTCTTTTTAAATCTGGTTTTTATTTCTATTTGGTGCCAACTGCACACGCAGATTGGATTGCTTGTCTGTTTAAATAGGTTTAAAAGTATTTTTGGTCGCTCTGCATGGCTTGATAGTTTTATTTTTAGCTCAGGCCTAGAATAACTTAAGGGGCTGGAATGATGATTTTCTTTGTGACAAAAGAAGCCGCATGGTCTGTCCTCCATTTTGTGTAAACCTCATGGATGTGGAAGGGAGGAGCAGCGGCCATTTTGGGAAGGTCAAAAAAATTTTTCTGAATGGCTGATTTTCAGTTGACCCGGGAAATAATCAGCCATCCATTGTCAAAAAGAAATCATCATTTAATAAGTTTTTAATGCATTTATTTAATCCATATCATAGTCAATCATAAGTGGTTCAGATAGAGTTTAATATAAGTTAATAGTAAAATGAATATTTGATTTAGGAAATACACAAATAAAACAAAGTTGTGTTTTTTTCCCCCCTTCCTCCCTTCAAGAGCCTGTTTAACTCTGCTACTTGTGAGATGGGCCATTGAAATGCAAATGAACCTGTGTAACTGGGTTTTGTTTTTTTTTTCTCTCCCAGCAGTGAAAGAAATCGCCTTCACAGATGGTTAAAAAGCACATTCATATGCAAATTAGAAGCACTGAATAGGGTCTCATAGATGTAATATCTATATGTGCGTGCTTACATCAATGTATGTTATTAGATTAATTTAGAATTGCATTTTTCATCTGTGTATTTTCACATATCTCACTTTCCTGTTTGCCATTTATCATTGATAACGTGCTGAGAAAGATTTGTTGCTATTGGTAGTTAAAAGTAAAAATAATACGTAAGGGAGTAATTTGTAAAACACGCACACGGCTTTGTCTAAGATACAAGGGAGGGCTGTGTGGTGCTCGGTAGATGATTACAGTTAAAGATCATTTACATTGATATAAACGTGTTACTTGTGTTACTGTGGACGTGTCTGGCCTGTGTACACGTGTCCCTAACAAGGGGTGGGACAAGCGTACGCGACGCAAGGTCTTACACACGTAGCGTATATTACGCAACGGAGCGTATGGGTACGCCCACATAATACAAATCACACGATAGTATTGTTTTAGTAGGCGATACGGAAGCAACACGATAATAGCACAAATTGATTTCAGTTTCCAAAATTTAGTTTAAATACATTACTTTACTGTAATACCTCTGGGGAGAGCTATCAGATTACGGGAAATGATTATTATTATTTTTTCTGATCAGAAAACTATAGAATGATAGTGGGTTGAAAACGGTATGAGTGTATTGAACTCCTCTTGGTGAAGTCTTGGTGAAATCTTGGTGAAGTAAATCTTGGTGAAGTAAATCTTGATGAAGTAAGTCTTGGTGAATCACGGTCTAGGTGAATACGTGATGAGCACGGTCTAGGTGAAAACGTGCGTACACGGTCTTGGTGAACAAGTGCGACAAAGTGTGATAACGTTTTTGTGGTATTATGCTCCGGCTGTTTTGGAGCACAGTAGGGAGACTCCAATGATCCTACCATTTATAGGCAACAAGTGTCTATAAGTGGTACGATTGGACCGCACGGTTGTATGTGTGACCAATAACGCAACGTGATATGAGGTCGTATATTTAAATTGCCCTCATGCGTGTTGTAGGGAGCACATGCAAGCGTGATTTGTGTAAAATATAAAGGTAAGGAATTTTCGCTGGTAGGGCCTGCAACGATTACGTGGGTCTGCTAAAAGGGGCGGATTCGTTGTACTCGGAGCAGAAGAAGCTGGTGGAAGAGCTTGGAAAACTTCCACCGTAGACTTCTGTGGTTGGTGCATTTTAGGAAGTTTTTCTGTGTTGAAAAGGTCCACAATGGAAGCCAAGTGCACAACACAGGGACGTTTAGCAGTCAGGGTTCAGACTGAAGAGGCTTGCAGACCCCGAGGGTCTGCTCGGTTAGTAATGTGGGGGAAGTATGGTCCCCACACTGAGACCTTTTGTGATGAATGGACACGAATGACTGTGGGGGATAAAGCACCATTTCCTGGGATAGGTAGTTTTGACTCAGAGGTATTGCATAATTTAAGGCGAAGGATCTGTCTCATAAAATCCGTGAAGCAACGAATTAAACATTATGATTGTTTACAAATATGGCAACAGGAAGGTGAGATACAAAGGGAATTAGCTTACACAGCTGACTCTCACTTTGGTAAGAAAAATATGGCAACAAGAGAGAAGGTGGTTACAGAGAATGGCACACTGGGGTGTGATAAACATGCACTTAGTAACTGTATAGATGATAAGAATAATTGTAACGAATGTAACAATGATAAAAGTAAAACTGTTAAATGTACAACTGTTAACCTGTGCAAGTTGCACTCCATGTTAAACTTCCCTCAGGATTACAAACAAGAAAGTGAGCCCAGCACGAGGTCGGCACCATTTCCAGCAGCCATCACACAAGACATCCAGGTGGACGCGACCAAATCGGTAAAGGCAGTAGTCAAACCCCCTTACGGAGGGTCAGGTGAGGTCGTGTCCACAGGTACGTACAGTGTTATATATCACGCACAAACAAATGTATCTCATATTGTAGAACCAACACAAGATGATGTTATAATTGAATGGAACATCAAAAGACACCTGGAGTCACAGGGCAGTAAGCAAATGACAATCAGTAGACAAGCCCTGACAACGAAGCCACACCAGCTTAAGCCCCAAACCCCTGTGAGAAATTCAAATGTGATAGTTTGTTATCATTGTCACAAAGAGGGACATTTTGCAAGAGATTGTAGATCAAGAAATATACAAAAGTCATATCAACCCCCTAGACAACAACATGACCATGATATCTAAAGAAACAGGGAAGCACAGGGAGGTAAGAAGCCTCAGATCCCTGTGGGTAAGTCAAAGGTGATAAGGTGTTATAATTGCCAGAAGGAAGGTCATTTTGCACGTAGTTGTAGGTTTAAAGATCCACAGAAGGTATATCAACCCCCTAGACGAAAACACGAGCAGAGTTATGACACACAAAATTGTAATCAGGGATCATATAGGAAGAAGTTTGGGCCGCACCTGTAATATGCAGTCAGGAAAGGTGATCATTAGGACTGATAGTAAGCCTGAGGTTACAGTAAATGAAATTGGGAGGTCATTCCGTGTAGACACAGGAACGGCCGGGTAAACTTTCTAATTTATCTGTAAATGTTTCTTTTTCCCCATCTCTGACGTTCATCGGCAGAACTCAAACATGACATAGCTACTTGGTCTTTGCAGAAGTCTATCTAACCCCAGTGTCACCTACCGACATCGGTGTGTCCTGGCCAGGCACAAAAGGGTGCAGTGTGGAAATACTGGTGGGGGGAGACTGCGCAAAGATACCAATGGATGTGATGGTGTGACAGCCTGATGGTGAACGGAAGATCTGACAATGTTTTTTTTGTTTGTTGTTTTAGGTAACATATATATGAATTGTTCTCTCTCTCGTTTGTTTTTTTTTTCCTCTTCTCTCTCATGTTCTCATGCTTTACAGATGGTATGTCACACATCAGTTAGACAAATGGTAATGCAAGATTTTTGCTCCTTACAGAAAGATCGCAGATTTGGAAGGAATATTGTATCACCAGAATGTTCGTTTGGAAGACTGAGAGACAGCACCTTTGAGATGACGACAGAGCAAGAAGAACAACAAGACTAGAAGACATCGTAACATTTTTCTTTCCCCTCAATTATTTTCTGTACCCCCATTACAAATTTCTCCTTCTCCTCCTGTAAGATGGACTCGCCCCAAAAGACTGCAGTCCGTGTTTTCCTGTTGGCCCTGATGTTGACCAGAGCAGTCTGTTTCGGTGAGAGTTCCAGTGAGGTCGAGAAAGGATCTAGAATGGAATCTGATGACCAGGATGGAGGCGTAGATTTGAAGAGCAACACAATCACCGAGTAAAGGCGAGTATCAGAAAGCGATCTGATAGCATTGACAATAGAAGGAATTGTGAAGGATTGTTAGCTGAAGAGAACTGCATCTGTAGGCACTGTGACAATATAGTTGAGGATGGGTGCATCAAGAAATGTCAGTCCAGTTTTAATATCCACATGGACCGGCATCCATTGAGTGACTATCACTCCTTAGTGGGTAAAGTGTTAAACCAGACAGACTGTTGGGTATGCTCTCAAGTACCTCAAGGTCATAGCAAATCAGGACTAGTACCATTCCCTTTAACTGTAGGAGAGGTACTTGAGTTAAGTGGTGGGAGGCCGGTGGAAAAGAGGTTTAATATCTCTAGTCCTCCTAGTTTGAAGCTCCACCAGTATCATGTGGATAAGTCCTTAGTATGCTTTAACATTTCCAATCCCCGAAAGCCGGGAAATTGGGAAGTGTCATGGAGTAATCAAACCATGACATTTTCATATAGAGCCGACAGAATGCCCATAGACACAGAACTTATACGCCAGATCGCCAACAGTGGAAAATATTTCCGGTATAGGTACACTCTAGGAAGAAGGACCATGCGAGTTGGAGAAGTATCATTAGGATACTGTGCACATATCGTACAACCGGATACATGTACTAGACAGATGGGAGAGTTAGGGTTAGGAGATTTCACATGGAAAATTTGTAACATGGTAATGTCATACTCCGTCCCATATGTTCTCCCCGATGATGCATATTTCATATGCGGGAGGAAGGCGTATAAGTGGCTTGCCCCAAACTCAGAGGGATTGTGTTACATTGGAAAAGTACTGCCTGAAGTAATGACTGTATCCCATATAAAAATGAAAGACATTCACCGCAGTGCCCAAGCTCCTTATACTCACACTCATTACGAGCACGTCATTAAACGGCACCTGATAGAAAGAACAGAGCATCCGGCCTCTGACCTGATCCATGAATCCACCGGGATTCAAGTCCTACTCGCGTTAGATATCACTCGTACCGCCAGAGGAGTGATAAATTATAAGTATATATCTGCGCTAGCGAACTTGTTAGACAATATCACCGAAATGTATGACGACACGTTCAGGTACACTGGGAAAGAGTTACAAGCCTACAAAACAGAGCTGGTTCAGCATAGGATGATTCTCAATTATCTCACAGCAGTGACAGGCGGGTATTGTGTTACCCTAGCAACTCAATATGGAGTAAAGTGCTGCACGTATATTACAAACAGCACCGAGGACCCGGCCGAGGTCATAGACCAAAAGATGGATGACATTTTGCAATTAAAGTGGGAGTTTCGAAGGAAACATAATCTCACTCTCGCTGCTGTGGGTAATGAGCTGACCAGTTGGGTGTCATGGTTGAACCCACGAAATTGGTTCTCTGGTTTAGGAGAATGGACCCAAGGTATTATAATGGACGTAGGGAAATTTCTCTTGTGTATTCTGGGAGTCGTCATATTGGTTGGCCTGATATTTAGATGCGTTCGGGCTTTAACGAAGTGTAAAGGTAGTACCAGAGTGATGAGTCTGAGGAGCGAGGACACTGTAATAACAACAACAAATTTGATTTATGACCCAACGATAGAGACAATGTTGTGATGAAAATGTGATTCCACGGTCCGTTTCTTTCACCCGTTTCTCCTTTGTTTTCCTCCAAGATACAAAGACATCCGCTTGGAAGAAGAATTTGACAACCTCTTTTATACAGACCATTGATGAACTATGCCACAAGCCCCCCAATATCCCTAGTGACTTTAACTTTTACGATAGCCCAATACTTTAGAGACTGTAAATTTATGGACAATGGAACAGCTTTTGCTCGCTATTTATAGCAAAAGCACCGAGAGACATCAGACAACATGTACATCAAGACAAGACATCAGACAAGACCTCAATCGGCGACTGTTTATATAAACTCACATAGTTTACGACTGCATTTATAACGATTGTTTCTTATCTTCATCTCTACAACCTCCAGGTAATGACACACATAGTCGACAGGGAATATAGACACATATATCAGCATTCACATGTTCCCCCCTTCATGTATCATCAACTAAATGTGCTCCCCCATTTGTTGCAACCAAAAGCCGAAAAGAGCTCGGTAGAGTTTGACAGCCCATCCACAGACCCTTGATAAGGGATAAGAAGGATTCAATATATACTTCGCAATACCTCGAAGCTTGATTTAAAACACGTACGGCACGATGATACATGACCCCTCAAACATGGATTTCATACACACATGCTTTTACTATCTCACTAGGTCATATTTTTCCCACCTTCTCCTCTCCTCCCCTTACCCAATCATAAAATGGTGTTTACATGATGACATATATTTTTCTGTTTTGTTTAGGAAGTGGCAGTTATTGGTGACTGCCAAAGGGTGGACTGTCAAAGTCGAAAAATATCGTTATTCTCATGCCTTGTACTAACCCCATGCGCTTGCCCGCCACACATGCACATTCTCTCCCGTGCGTGCGCATATTCGCAGTTGCGTGACGGCGCCTCCACGGACATGCGCTCAAGCGCGTGGTATGTGCATTTACGGTAGAGTTTGTGTGCGTCTGGCGGGCGACTCAATTGTCACATAGTTAATCCGAATAGTATGTTTTATAGGTAATGGTCCCCTTAATAATAACTGTAAGTTTGTTTAGTATAACTGGTTCATGAACAAAGGAATTCCTCTTTGCATGATACGAAGGGTCAGATAGGGTCTGAGCGATGGTGTTTGGTACCTAACCGAAGAGTATTTTATTAGAAACAATTCGGTGCTGGTTAGGTAGAGATTAATTGCTCCTGCGTATAGTTATGTCTATAAATAGTTTCTGGACATTTACTGTATTTGCGGTTCATTGTCCATGTGGTGGGAATCCTGAGATTCCCTCCCACCTGAGCAGTCTGGAATAGTCACAGCCCACCTGTTCAAACAAACCTATGACCTTTTGTTGTAATGTGAAGACAGATTCCTGTGTCCAATGAACAATGAGATATAGGTCCCTTTGTAGTGTACTGTATGCAGTTTATATAAGGAACAGCCAGTTTGGGCCAGCTCAGTCTACTCTCCACAAAAGGTTTTCATCACTGACTAACTTGAGAGCTGGTACCAGGACTGCGCAGCGATCATTCCCCAGTGTGTAAGTTTTTCTCTGTAACCAACTTGTTCTCTGTTTGTATTTGCCATACTCTCTCTCTCTCTGTTATTGTTACGCTGTTGTATATTGTATATGTGTAGTTATTATGTTTAGATATTGATGTTAGTCTGTAGTGTATAAGATGTTAACTGTATTTTTCCCTTTTTACATAACTAAATCTCGTTAGTAAAGGTTTTGGAACCTTAGCAAGGTATTGTGTGTTTATTACATTGCTGAGAGTATTCAGAGCGTCTCAATCGCTCAAGAGGCTTTTATATAATAGAGGTTAATTAGCATTGCATTGTGTTCACATTACAAAACCAAGGTTTACAGTATAGGCTCAGCCTTTCATTGTGTTGCATACAAGGTTTACTGTGTGTCATCCTGTGAGTGTCTGCGCCGCTCATGTTCCTCTTGTGGGCACAGCGTCCGCTACGCTAGTAGCGTAGCATTACGGTACTCGGACCGCCTATAGCGTGCTCGATACCCAGCTAAGCCGTGAGCGAACGTGTCGCTCGTGCGTCTCGACCACAGCGTCTGCTACGCTAAGTGCGTACCCTTACGGTACCCCGTACGCCCATTGCGTACTGAGTCTCTTACCAGTATATAGTGAATGTTATAAGATAAATATTTAGCTTTATCATTCTTGATGTGACCCAAGCATCCTCTAGGACGTATGAGAAATATAGAGGCGTGGCTTTATGGAGAAGGGGTGTGGCCATAAAATAATACCAATTCATATTACGGTGCATAGTAGTCTCCATTATTCAAATTATGCCGCACAGTAGCGCCACTACACCAGGTAGAGCCCCTTTTACACATTACGGCAGTGTCCTCTTTTTTACACATTACGGCAGACAGCATCCCCTTTTTACACATTACAGCAGACAGCATCCCCTTTTTTACACGTTACGGCAGACAGCGTCGCCTTTTTTACACATTATGGCAGACAGCATCCCCTTTTTTACACATTACGGCAGACAGCGTCCCGTTTTTTTACACATTACGGCAGACAGCGTCCCCTTTTTACACATTACGGCAGCCAGTCCCCCTTTTTAAACCTTACGGCAGACAGCGTCCCCTTTTTACACATTACGGAAGACAGCGTCCCCTTTTTACACATTATGGCAGACAGTCCCCCTTTTTACACATTATTGCATGTGTAGCCCCCTTTTACTCATTGCAGCAGGCAGAGCACCTTACAGCCCCCCTGCCCTTAGGCTGTAATGTAGTGTACTGTAGTGTAGTGTACTGCAGTGTAGTGTAGTGTACTGTAGTGTAATGTAGTGTACTGTACTTTAGTGTAGTGTACTTTAGTGTAGTGTAGTGTACTTTAGTGTAATGTAGTGTAGTGTAAAGTAGTGTAGTGTAAAGTAGTGTAGTGTGTGGGCAGTCACTTACATGATTTCTCCTTCTTCCTGTTGCTGTGCTGCTGCCGGCTCCTGACCCAGCGCTCCCTCTGTACACTGCACTGCAGGCCAAGAGAGGGGGCGGGTCGCGGGAGCGCAGCACAGGAGGACCAAGAGAGGGGACAGGCAGCGGGAGCACAGCTGAGCACACGGGGGCGAAGAGAGGTAGCGGGCCGTTGAAGCGCAGAACATGGGGGCCAATGGAGGAGGGGCCGTATGAGCACAGTACACAGGGGTCAAAAGAGGGGGCGGGCTGCGGGAGCGCAGTAGACAGGGACGGGCAGTGGGAGAGCAGGGGGAATATGCGCTCTAACTAGGTGTGCGCTGTGGGCAATGCCCCTTCCGCACACACCTAGTTACGGCGCTGGACTGCGAGATATGGTCCGCAGTAAAATTTTGACTAAGTAGCCGCTAGATTTAAAACATAATTGAAAAAAATAAATGTTTTAAGACAAAACTAGGTTGGTTTTGCCTTACAAAAAATTACAACTTTAAATCTACTGGCTTCAATGGCAAGATCATGAAGGCTATCACATTTAGGCTACATGTTTTGTTGTTTTTATTTCGCAGATGAAATCCACCAATTTAATGTTTTTATTTTTTATTTTTTATAACAAATATCTGAGAACTGGCAGTAAAGATGGGTACTCATTAGACGATGTGCAAACGACACAATGTTGTCAACAATTTCCCTTGAACTCCCGGACAAACAATATATGGGTAAATGTATTATAGCGGCACGCATTGTGCCACTATAACACTCCCTGCTTTGCCTCATTACAGAGGTGAAGCAGGAAGGGACATCGACAAGATGTAAGAACATCTTGTCTGCCGGTGATATCCCCCGATGCACTATGTCTCCCTGCCCAGACGGCACCTCTGCACATGCACGGGATTGCGCTACTCACACCAGATCCCCAGCACAGTCCAGAGCCGGCACCCACCACAGCCAGGGACAACTCTGTCCCTGCTGTGGTGTATAGGCATACTGCGTATGTGGTGTATTTTGCAGCTGACGAAATTGATAGCTGGTGTCGCCCGCACATATCGGCTTGCTATCCTTTAGATAGCAGTGCAGCTATCATAAATGGGGGGGCGGTATAGCGCACTTAGCGTGCGCTGATACTGCCCCCCCATATTGACAGTTCATACATTTACCGAATACTGCATCAGGACGTGCGGTGAGGTAAATGGCTCAGGAGGCAGTGACTAGTACAAGAGACAGATTTACACACAATATATGAGCCAAAGGATACATGTGGGCATTATACACAGGTGCAGCAGTATTTACTGCTGGAAATTTGGTGAGTTTTGATCAGAGATGTGTGGAAAAGATAGAAAGGTGAGGCGTCATAGACTTTTTATTCCAGAGTTTTGACTATAACAATTATTAGAATAATACAAAGAAGATATTTCTAATATATTCTTTGTATGTTTCAAATACTTTATACAGTCAAAACTCTGGGTTATACGTTAGTATGACAGGAAAGGCTCTGCCTCATCTGCCTCACCTCATCACACGTCACTGTAGTCCATACATACTGTGCAATCATACAAACGACCTAACAATATATCGTGCATCATTAGGTTGTTTGGGTAGTATGTACACACTGAACGATTTGCTCAAAATCGTTCATAATATCACTGTGAGCTGCATCCACGACAAACCCAAAGACGCGATGAACGACTCACGGGAGTGTGTGACAGCGCATACACACTACGATGTGAGCAATATCAAAGTCCCGATCTATCGGAATTGGGCACGTTATTAAAAAAATCGTATGATGTGTACTCAGCTTAAGAATCTTCTAATCTTGATGTTTCTAAATTGTTCTCTCAGTGCAAGTCTGTAGAGAAGATCCTAATATTGGGCCTAATTCAGACCTGATCGCAACAGCAATATTTTTGTCTAATGGGCAAAATGTGCAGTGCAGGGTGGGGCAATTATAATATGTGCAGAGAGAGTTAGATTTTAGAGACTATTCCCACTTGTGGGCATCCACGACCCCCTTAGAGTGGGAACAGAACCTGTGGCGAGTGCAGCGAGCCCGGAAGAGGCTTCGTTGCCCTCGCCCCCTCCCCGTCGGCAATCTAAAGCTCGGGATCCCGTCATTTGTATGGTGACCGGCACGATCTTAAACGCTGGTCACCCGAACCCAACCCATATATTTCCATGACAGTTGCCAGTTTTATACCCAACAACTAGGTGTGCTCCTAACTTTAAATATGCGCCAAAGCTTCATTGTATTCAATAGTAGCAGATACTGAATGTGGTCTCATCTAATAGCGAGGAATGTGTGTGACGTTCTCCTTTAAATATTTTTCCTGTCAAATGCTTCAGTTCCATGCTAAAGAGCTGTACGTCATATTTTCCTCAATTATCTGTAATGTAACCATGACAACCGATGTAAAACGTCAATGTGCGGAGGTCAAAAGCACAGAGAAATAACACACACATTATACTGTATATATCTATCTATCTATCTATAAACCAGCACATGGACCAGCACTCCCCTACAGTGAGGCACTCTCGCTCCAGTGCCGTCCGAAGTTAATGGACACAATGCGAATACAGACTCAGCGGCACTTGGAGACTTTCAAAGATCAAAGTGTATTTCAACACATCACAGCAGACACCAACGTTTCGGGGCTACAGCGCCCCTTTGTCGTTGCTCAACTTACAGCTAATAGCCAGAGTAAATGCCGTGTGCAGCATGGGCAGCAGCTAGATGGGCTGGGAGTGATTCCATAAGATGCTAGTAGGTTGGCATAGGTACATTTTGACGGTGTGCTGCTCCACTGTAGCATGTCGGTAGGCCCTCACACACTGTGGTGCTCCGCAGTTTCCACGCAATGGTGCCATTTGTCCAGTCACAATACATCTTTACTACAGCATAGGGAAGCCAATCCCAGGCCATTTTTTCAATCCCGGGTATCGGGATTGAAAAATGGCCAATCCCGGGATTCCCGGGATTGGCTTTTTCCTAGGTGGTTGCCCCCTCGCCCCGCCTGTCCCGCACATATAACTCACCATATACCGGGGGCGGGCGGGAGGGGAACATCTTCCGAACGCTGCTGGCGGCTCCTACCAGCAGCTGACAGCGCAGCGTGACCTCTCACGCTGCGCTGGGGACCCAGATGCAGGAAGCCGGGCAGCGTTTGAGCGTACTGTGGACGCTCAACGCTGATCCCTCAATCCCCGGGATTGGAGCTTCCAATCCCGGGCTTGAATCCCGGCCATTTTTGGGCCTAAATCCCGGGATCCCGCCGATCCCGATCCCGGGATTGGCCACCATACTACAGCAGCACGTGAACAGTTTACAAACTGCGCTACTTCAGAAATACTGCCACTCTTGGACCGAAAGCCGATAATCATCCCTTTTTGCAACTCGGATAAATCGCCCCTTTTACCCATGACAGCAACAAGTGATATGTGTGTGGATGGACTATAGCACACCTTATATACCCACCAATACAGCGCATGACACGTGACCTACTTCATGGGCTACGCACTGTCGATGTCATATGTAGGAGGTGGTCATAATAATGTGACTTGACCGTGTATATATAAATATGTAATATCAAAGGCAAGTCTGCAGAGCCGCCATCAGGATCCCGATGCTCCCTGCTCCTTAGAGGGCCCGGGAAGTATTGAAAATGTCCCTCCCAAAATGGCCACCGTCTCAGAGGAGACAGTTATTTTAAATGCTAGATGAGGTGGCGGCCATTTTGGGAGGGACATTTTCAAAAGTTTGAAGGGGCAGGCGTGCAGAGCGGCTCACATCAGGACCGTGGACCCGCCGTGGCAGCGGCCGGGGAGGGGTTCCCTGACAACTAGCAAAACCCCTGACGACAAGCAAAACCCCTGGCAATGAGCAGAACCCCACTGAGAGCAGGTACTGTGCATGAGGGTATTTTTTACCATGCGGGCATAATATGTTAGTGACAGGGGCATAACTGTGGGGGTATAGTGTGGTGACAGGGGCATTACTGTGGGGGCATAATATGGTGTCAGGGGCATTACTGTGTGGGGCATAATTTGCTGATAGGGGCATAAAAGTGGGGGTGTAATATAGTGTCGGGCATTACTGTGGGGACTTAGTATGGTGTCAGGGGAATCACTGTGGGGGGGGTATAATATAGTGATGCTGAGAGTATGTATATATGTATATACATATATATATATATATATATATATATATAAGAGGCAAAAACGGAGATTGACTGACTCATCCCGAAATCTCTTAAACCACAACGCCTACAATCTTGAAACTTAGCAGGTAGCTTCTCCTTAGGTCCCAGGTGCTTGCTACGAACTGGTTTTACAAATGTCACTGTCCATCCACGGAAATCAGCAAAAATGGATATATGTATATATGTATGTACTGTATGTATGTATATATTTATGTTCCAGCATAATGTAACTCCGGAATGCCTATGTATATATGTATGTACTGTATGTATGTATATATTTATGTTCCAGCATAACTCCGGAATGCCTGCACCAGCTTACACCAAACTTGGTACACATATGACTTACAATCTGGGAACAAACACTGTGTGGGTAATACACAACTAGCACCCAGGGTGTGTGTGTGTGTGTGTGTGGGGGGGGGGGGGGGGGGGGATGACAGAAGCACAGAGTATATCAGGAGACAGCATAACTTCGGAATACCAGGACCAATTTGCACCAAACTTGGTACACCTATGATTTAAAATCTGGGAACAAACACTGTGGGGGGTAGACTCCCCTAGTGCCCCTAGTGTGCCGCGACCAGTTGCAAGGTGTGCCGCAGAGCCAGAGCAGCTTCCTCCACCTTCAGAGTGAACTGTTGGCCTGGTTCTCTTCTTAGAGGATCAGTTGTGCTCCGGCCGTGACCTATGCCTTGAAGACACGGCGGTGTGATTTTACCACGTCTCACCACCCAGCCAGCCCACCCGCCTGCATACAGATCTTCCAGTTCCCGCCTGCATCCAGAGCTTTCCTTGCCCATCCACACCTGCCCGACCACCCGCTGCTCAGTATTCGCAGCACTCCACTGAGGGCCAGGGAGGAGGACAGATGACCGGTAGGGGCTAATATTTGTTATTTTATTTCTCCTGTGGGGAACAATAGGATTTCAATAGGATTTATGTGGGGAGAATAAGGATTTATATGGATTTATGGGGGGAACAATGTGAGTAATTAATGTGGGGAGCAATAGGATTTATGTGGGGAGAAATGTGATTGATTTATGTGGGGAGCAATGTGATTGATTTATGTGGGGAGCAATAGGATTTATGTAGGGAGCAACATGATTTATGTCGGGAGCAATGTGATTGTTTTTTTCTGTGTAGGCCAATGTATGTGTAGATATTTTTTTTTTACTGTGAGGGCCAATGTGTGTGTTTTGGTTTTATTTTCTGTGGGGAACTGATGGTGTGCCTTGGGAATTTTAAAATATTGTTTGGTGTGCCACGAGTAAAAAAAGGTTGAAAATCACTGCCCTAGGGGGTGAAGCAGCAGCACAGAGTATTTCAGCAGACAGCATAACTTTGGAATGCCTGGAGCAATTTACATCACATTTGGTACACATATAACTTACACTCTAGGAACAAACACTGTGGGGGTAAGACACTCCTAGCACCCCTAGGGGTGGGACAGCAACACAGAGTATATCAGGAGACAGCATAACTCCGGAATGCCTGGACCAATTTACACCACACTTGGTACACATATGACTTACAATCTGGGAACAAACACTGTGGGGGTAAGATACCCCTAGCACCCCTAGGGGTGAGGCAGCACAAAGTATTTCAGGAGACAGCATAACTCTGAAATGCCTGGATCAATTTACACCAAACTTGTTACACATATGACTTACAATCTGGGAACAAATACTGTGCATGTAAGACACTCCTAGGGTTGAGGCAGCAGCACAGAGTATTTCAGCAGACAGCAAAACTCTGGAATGCCTGGTGCAATTTACACCAAACTTGGTACACATATGACTTACAATCTGGGAACAAACACTGTGAGTGTAACACACCACTAGCACCCCTAGGGGTGGGCCAGCAGCACAGAGTATAATAGGAGATGCATGATATGGTCAGGCAGGATAGGGCTGCATGTGACAGGGGCAGTGACATGATGTGAGAAGGGGAATGGAGGTAGCACGAACCCACAGACTGAGAGTAATATAGTGGAAGTAGCAGGGTCCCTTGGGGGACCAAATAGGGGTCTGGCCACTACATAAATTGGGTCAGGGAAGCAAGATATGCCTATATACTAGATCTCCAACCAACATAAATTAACGAACAACTATAATTCTAATTTACCATCATCATCCCATAGCGAAGCACAGGTATTCAGCTAATATATATTAAAAAAGTTGTGTGGGAGGAGGCCTGCCTATTTTGTCAGTCCATGAATAATCACTGCATACCCCCCAACCATCTTCCATGGTAATTGACATTTTTTTTTTTAAAGTTCTAATAGCACACATACTAATGACACACCAATTATTATTCACAAGGACTCATCTCTGTTGTTTTGAGCTCTACAGACTCACAGTGTGGGTCTACACAAGCAGCAGGGACACAAGGTCTCCATGTACCACATGGCCTCCACACTTCCTGGACCCCTTCACTATGGCCTGCTTGTGAGTTTGGAATGGCTTCAATCCTTCCCTTCAAAACCTGGACTGTATTTCCCACTCCATTGCTCCCTCACTGCTTATATCTATTATGGATATATTATGTTTATGTTCCCCACTGCATATCACATTTCCTATTCCTGTTTTTTTGTATTTTCCCAATATGGATCACATCTCCATGTATTGCTTACAGACCCATAGTAATCCTATTAATTCCCCTTTCACATCGCACAAATAACCCGGTATCGACACGGCAAATTGCCGTGTCGACACGGGTCAGTGTGCGATGTGAAAGCACTTTCTGTGAATTAGCGGGTCGCCTGACCCGGTAATTCAACCCGGTATAAAAGAAGGATTATACCCGGGTTGATTACCGGGTCAGGTGCGGTGTGAATGGGAGCCGTGTCGATGCGACACGGTTCCCATTCACAGCATAGGGAGAGGCGGCGCAGGAGATGAGCTCATCTCCCAGCGCCGCCTCCACCCCCGCCCCTGCTGCTGCTGCGCCCTCCCGCTGCTATGGCAACCGACCCGGTATATTGCTGGGTCGGAAAGCCTGCAGACGGGAGCAAATGCCGGATCCCACCCGGTAAGGACACGTTTCTTTTACCGGGTGGGATCCGGCATTAGCGATGTGAAAGCGGTATTAGTGCACCCACGATAGCTGCCTAGCCTGGTACACTTGTGTCCATGGATCTATTGATTCTGTGTGTATTTTCTTTATTTTTTTATTATCCCACTTTCTATACTTTGCAATTACCTACATATATCACATCGCCAGGTATCATTTATCCCACCACTGTAACCTATGCAGTTTTGCCCATTAGAGGAAAAATAAGATTTTACTTACCGATAAATCTATTTCTCGTAGTCCGTAGTGGATGCTGGGGACTCCGTCAGGACCATGGGGAATAGCGGCTCCGCAGGAGACAGGGCACAAAAGTAAAAGCTTTAGGATCAGGTGGTGTGCACTGGCTCCTCCCCCTATGACCCTCCTCCAAGCCTCAGTTAGGATACTGTGCCCGGACGAGCGTACACAATAAGGAAGGATTTTGAATCCCGGGTGAGACTCATACCAGCCACACCAATCACACTGTACAACCTGTGATCTGAACCCAGTTAACAGCATGATAACAGCGGAGCCTCTGAAAAGATGGCTCACAACAATAATAACCCGATTTTTGTAACAATAACTATGTACAAGTATTGCAGACAATCCGCACTTGGGATGGGCGCCCAGCATCCACTACGGACTACGAGAAATAGATTTATCGGTAAGTAAAATCTTATTTTCTCTGACGTCCTAGTGGATGCTGGGGACTCCGTCAGGACCATGGGGATTATACCAAAGCTCCCAAACGGGCGGGAGAGTGCGGATGACTCTGCAGCACCGAATGAGAGAACTCCAGGTCCTCTTTTAGCCAGGGTATCAAATTTGTAGAATTTTACAAACGTGTTCTCCCCCGACCACGTAGCTGCTCGGCAGAGTTGTAATGCCGAGACCCCTCGGGCAGCCGCCCAGGATGAGCCCACCTTCCTTGTGGAATGGGCCTTGACAGATTTAGGCTGTGGCAGGCCTGCCACAGAATGTGCAAGTTGAAATGTGCTACAAATCCAACGAGCAATCGTCTGCTTAGAAGCAAGAGCACCCAGTTTGTTGGGTGCATACAGGATAACAGCGAGTCAGTTTTCCTGACTCCAGCCGTCCTGGAAACCTATATTTTCAGGGCCCTGACAACATCTAGCAACTTGGAGTCCTCCAAGTCCCTAGTAGCCGCAGGTACCACAATAAGCTGGTTCAGGTGAAACGCTGACACCACCTTAGGAAGAAACTGGGGACGAGTCCGCAGCTCTGCCCTGTCCGAATGGACAATCAGATATGGCTTTTGTGAGACAAAGCCGCCAATTCTGACACTCGCCTGGCCGAGGCCAGGGCCAACAGCATGGTCACTTTTCATGTGAGATATTTCAAATCCACAGATTTGAGCGGTTTAAAATGTGATTTGAGGAATCCCAGAACTACGTTGAGATCCCACAGTGCCACTGGAGGCACAAAAAGGGGGTTGTATATGCAATACTCCCTTGACAAACTTCTGGACTTCAGGAACTGAAGCCAATTCTTTCTGGAAGAAAATTGACAGGGCCGAAATTTGAACCTTAATGGACCCCAATTTGAGGCCCATAGACACTCCTGTTTGCAGGAAATGCAGGAATCGACCGAGTTGAAATTTCTTCGTGGGGCCTTCCTGGCCTCACACCACGCAACATATTTTCGCCACATGTGGTGATAATGTTTTGCGGTCACCTCCTTCCTGGCTTTGACCAGGGTAGGAATGACCTCTTCCGGAATGCCTTTTTCCCTTAGGATCTGGCGTTCCACCGCCATGCCGTCAAACGCAGCCGCGGTAAGTCTTGGAACAGACCTGGTACTTGCTGAAGCAAGTCCCTTCTTAGCGGCAGAGGCCATGAGTCCTCTGTGAGCATTTCTTGAAGTTCCGGGTGCCACGTCCTTCTTGGCCAATCCGGAGCCACGAGTATAGTTCTTACTCCTCTACGTCTTATAATTCTCAGTACCTTGGTTATGAGAAGCAGAGGAGGGAACACATACACCGACTGGTACACCCACGGTGTTACCAGAACGTCCACAGATATTGCTTGAGGGTCTCTTGACCTGGCGCAATACCTGTCCAGTTTTTTTTGTTCAGGCGGGACGCCATCATGTCCACCTTTGGTCTTTCCCAACGGTTCACAATCATGTGGAATACTTCCCGATGAAGTCCCCACTCTCCCGGGTGGAGGTCGTGCCTGCTGTGGAAGTCTGCTTCCCAGTTGTCCACTCCCGGAATGAACACTGCTGACAGTGCTATCACATGATTTTTCGCCCAGCGAAGAATCCTTGCAGTTTCTGCCATTGCCCTCCTGCTTCTTGTGCCGCCCTGTCTGTTTACGTGGGCGACTGCCGTGATGTTGTCCCACTGGATCAATACCGGCTGACCTTGAAGCAGAGGTCTTGCTAAGCTTAGAACATTGTAAATTGCCCTTAGCTCCAGTATATTTATGTGGAGAGAAGTCTCCAGACTTGATCACACTCCCTGGAAATTTTTTTCCTGTGTGACTGATCCCCAGCCTCTCAGGCTGGCATCCGTGGTCACCAGGACCCAGTCCTGAATGCCGAATCTGCGGCCCTTTAGTAGATGAGCACTCTGCAGCCACCGCAGAAGAAACACCCTTGTCCTTGGAGACAGGGTTATCCGCTGATGCATCTGAAGATGCGATCCGGACCATTTTTCCAGCAGATCCCACTGAAAAGTTCTTGCGTGAAATCTACCGAATGGAATCGCTTCGTAAGAAGCCACCATTTTTCCCAGGACCCTTGTGCAATGATGCACTGACACTTTTCCTGGTTTTAGGAGGTTCCTGACTAGCTCGGATAACTCCCTGGCTTTCTTCTCCGGGAGAAACACCTTTTTCTGGACTGTGTCCAGAATCATCCCTAGGAACAGCAGACGTGTCGTCGGAAACAGCTGCGGTTTTGGAATATTTAGAATCCACCCGTGCTGTCGTAGAACTACTTGAGATAGTGCTACTCCGACCTCCAACTGTTCTCTGGACCTTGCCCCTATCAGGAGATCGTCCATTTTCTTTGAAGAAGAATCATCATTTCGGCCATTACCTTGGTAAGGACCCGGGGTGCCGTGGACAATCCAACCGGCAGCGTCTGAAACTGATAGTGACAGTTCTGTACCACGAACCTGAGGTACCCTTGGTGAGAAGGGCAAATTGGGACATGGAGGTAAGCATCCCTGATGTCCCGGGACACCATATAGTCCCCTTCTTCCTGGTTCGCTATCACTGCTCTGAGTGACTCCATCTTGATTTGAACCTTTGTATGTAAGTGTTCAACTATTTCAGATTTAGAATAGGTCTCACCGAGCCGTCTGGCTTCAGTACCACAATATAGTGTGGAATAATACCCCTTTCCTTGTTGTAGGAGGGGTACTTTGATTATCACCTGCTGGGAATACAGCTTGTGAATTGTTTCCACTACTGCCTCCCTGTCGGAGGGAGACGTTGGTAAAGCAGACTTCAGGAACCTGCGAGGGGGAGACGTCTCGAATTTCCAATCTGTACCCCTGGGATACTACTTGTAGGATCCAGGGGTCCACTTGCGAGTGAGCCCACTGCGTGCTGAAACTCTTGAGACGACCCCCCCCACCGCACCTGAGTCCGCTTGTACGGCCCCAGCGTCATGCTGAGGACTTGGCAGAAGCGGTGGAGGGCTTCTGTTTCTGGGAATGGGCTGCCTGCTGCAGTCTTCTTCCCTTTCCTCTATCCCATGGCAGATATGACTGGCCTTTTGCCCGCTTGCCCTTATGGGGACGAAAGGACTGAGGCTGAAAAGACGTTGTCTTTTTCTCCTTTATACGGCAATACTTCCATGTGCCGTTTGGAATCTGCATCACCTGACCACTGTCGTGTCCATAAACAACTTCTGGCAGATATGGACATCGCACTTACTCTTGATGCCAGAGTGCAAATATCCCTCTGTGCATCTCGCATATATAGTAATGCATCCTTTAAATGCTCTATAGTCAATAATATACTGTCCCTATCCAGGGTATCAATATTTTCAGTCAGGGAATCCGACCAAGCCACCCCAGCGCTGCACATCCAGGCTGAGGCGATCGCTGGTCGCAGTATAACACCAGTATGTGTGTATATACTTTTTAGGATATTTTCCAGCCTCCTATCAGCTGGCTCCTTGAGGGCGGCCCTATCTGGAGACGGATCCGCCACTTGTTTTGATAAGCGTGTGAGCGCCTTATCCACCCTAAGGGGTGTTTCCCAACGCGCCCTAACTTCTGGCGGGAAAGGGTATACCGCCAATAATTTTCTATCGGGGGAAACCCACGCATCATCACACACTTCATTTAATTTATCTGATTCAGGAAAAACTACAGGTAGTTTTTTCACACTCCACATAATACCCTTTTTTGTGGTACTTGTAGTATCAGAAATATGTAACACCTCCTTCATTGCCCTTAACAAGTAACGTGTGGCCCTAAAGGAAAATACGTTTGTTTCTTCACCGTCGACACTGGAGTCAGTGTCCGTGTCTGTGTCTGTGTCGACCGACTGAGGTAAAAGGACGTTTTAACGCCCCTGACGGTGTTTGAGACGCCTGGACAGGTACTAATTGGTTTGCCGGCCGTCTCATGTCGTCAACCGACCTTGCAGCGTGTTGACATTATCACGTAATTCCTTAAATAAGCCATCCATTCCGGTGTCGACTCCCTAGAGAGTGACATCACCATTACAGGCAATTGCTCCGCCTCCTCACCAACATCGTCCTCATACATGTCGACACACACGTACCGACACACAGCACACACACAGGGAATGCTCTGATAGAGGACAGGACCCCACTAGCCCTTTGGGGAGACAGAGGGAGAGTTTGCCAGCACACACCAAAAACGCTATAATTATACAGGGACAACCTTTATATAAGTGTTTTTCCCTTATAGCATTTTAATATATATAGTCATATCGCCAAATAAGTGCCCCCCCTCTCTGTTTTAACCCTGTTTCTGTAGTGCAGTGCAGGGGAGAGCCTGGGAGCCTTCCCACCAGCATTTCTGTGAGGGAAAATGGCGCTGTGTGCTGAGGAGAATAGGCCCCGCCCCCTTTTCGGCGGGCTTCTTCTCCCGTTTTTCTGAGACCTGGCAGGGGTTAAATACATCCATATAGCCCCCAGGGGCTATATGTGATGTATTTTTAGCCAGAATAAGGTACTATCATTGCTGCCCAGGGCGCCCCCCCCAGCGCCCTGCACCCTCAGTGACCGCTGCTATGAAGTGTGCTGACAACAATGGCGCACAGCTGCAGTGCTGTGCGCTACCTTATGAAGACTGAAAAGTCTTCTGCCGCCGGTTTCTGGACCTCTTCACTTTTCGGCATCTGCAAGGGGGTCGGCGGCGCGGCTCCGGGACGAACCCCAGGGTGAGACCTGTGTTCCGACTCCCTCTGGAGCTAATGGTGTCCAGTAGCCTAAGAAGCCAATCCATCCTGCACGCAGGTGAGTTCACTTCTCTCCCCTAAGTCCCTCGATGCAGTGAGCCTGTTGCCAGCAGGACTCACTGAAAATAAAAAACCTAACAAAACTTTTACTCTAAGCAGCTCTTTAGGAGAGCCACCTAGATTGCACCCTTCTCGGCCGGGCACAAAAATCTAACTGAGGCTTGGAGGAGGGTCATAGGGGGAGGAGCCAGTGCACACCACCTGATCCTAAAGCTTTTACTTTTGTGCCCTGTCTCCTGCGGAGCCGCTATTCCCCATGGTCCTGACGGAGTCCCCAGCATCCACTAGGACGTCAGAGAAATGTTGTTTTGCAATCAACCTTGAATTAGGTCCTGTGTGTAGAAATTAGAGATGAGCGGGCTCGGTTCTCAGAGAATGAAGCACACCCGAATTTCCTGGATCTGAGGGAATCTGAGCTGTGGCAAACCATGATCATCACGGCATCGGATCTTGCTGGTTTTGGATCCACTATAAATCCCTCCCGCAGTGATCCAGCCACCATTTCACACAGGACCCCCAGAGGGAAATTCAGGGCACTGTTTGACAGACACCCACATGATTCAGGAGACTTGGGACACTGTTTGCTGGGCACCTACATAGCCCTAGTTAATACTGGGGAGAGTCAGGCTCAGGACACTGTTTGATGGGCACCCACATGTCCCTAGTTATTATTAATGGGGAGAGTCAGTACACTGTTTGACGGACACCCACATGTCCCTAGTTATTATTAATGGGGAGAGTCAGTACACTGTTTGAAGGGCATCCACTTGTCCCTAGTTATTATTAATGGGGAGAGTCAGTACACTGTTTGAAGGGCATCCACTTGTCCCTAGTTATTATTAATGGGGAGAGTCAGTACACTGTTTGAAGGGCATCCACTTGTTCCTAGTTATTATTAATGGGGAGAGTCAGTACACTGTTTGAAGGGCATCCACTTGTCCCTAGTTATTATTAATGGGGAGAGTCAGTACACTGTTTGAAGGGCATCCACTTGTTCCTAGTTATTATTAATGGGGAGAGTCAGTACACTGTTTGAAGGGCATCCACTTGTCCCTAGTTATTATTAATGGGGAGAGTCAGTACACTGTTTGAAGGGCATCCACTTGTTCCTAGTTAATAGTAATGGCTTAGCTAGATGGATCATGTAGGCAGATAGCAAAACATTCTTTTTTATGTTTAATAGTCCAGGAAGGAACATCTCATCAATTATTACTTGCATTTTGGCTTTGTGTCATACTAGTGCTGAAACTTGACTGCAGCATCTTGGTGCACAGCCCAGAGGTCTTAATACATAACTCTGAAATGCCTGGATCAATTTACACCAAACTTGTTACACATATGACTTACAATCTGGGAACAAATACTGTGCATGTAAGACACCCCTAGGGTTGAGGCAGCAGCACAGAGTATTTCAGCAGACAGCAAAACTCTGGAATGCCTGGTGCAATTTACACCAAACTTGGTACACATATGACTTACAATCTGGGAACAAACACTGTGAGTGTAACACACCACTAGCACCCCTAGGGGTGGGCCAGCAGCACAGAGTATAATAGGAGATGCATGATATGTCAGGCAGGATAGGGCTGCATGTGACAGGGGCAGTGACATGATGTGAGAAGGGGAATGGAGGTAGCACGAACCCACAGACTGAGAGTAATATAGTGGAAGTAGCAGGGTCCCTTGGGGGACCAAATAGGGGTCTGGCCACTACATAAATTGGGTCAGGGAAGCAAGATATGCCTATATACTAGATCTCCAACCAACATAAATTAACGAACAACTATAATTCTAATTTACCATCATCATCCCATAGCGAAGCACAGGTATTCAGCTAATATATATTAAAAAAGTTGTGTGGGAGGAGGCCTGCCTATTTTGTCAGTCCATGAATAATCACTGCATACCCCCCAACCATCTTCCATGGTAATTGACATTTTTTTTTTTAAAGTTCTAATAGCACACATACTAATGACACACCAATTATTATTCACAAGGACTCATCTCTGTTGTTTTGAGCTCTACAGACTCACAGTGTGGGTCTACACAAGCAGCAGGGACACAAGGTCTCCATGTACCACATGGCCTCCACACTTCCTGGACCCCTTCACTATGGCCTGCTTGTGAGTTTGGAATGGCTTCAATCCTTCCCTTCAAAACCTGGACTGTATTTCCCACTCCATTGCTCCCTCACTGCTTATATCTATTATGGATATATTATGTTTATGTTCCCCACTGCATATCACATTTCCTATTCCTGTTTTTTTGTATTTTCCCAATATGGATCACATCTCCATGTATTGCTTACAGACCCATAGTAATCCTATTTAGTGCACCCACGATAGCTGCCTAGCCTGGTACACTTGTGTCCATGGATCTATTGATTCTGTGTGTATTTTCTTTATTTTTTTATTATCCCACTTTCTATACTTTGCAATTACCTACATATATCACATCGCCAGGTATCATTTATCCCACCACTGTAACCTATGCAGTTTTGCCCATTAGAGGAAAAATAAGATTTTACTTACCGATAAATCTATTTCTCGTAGTCCGTAGTGGATGCTGGGGACTCCGTCAGGACCATGGGGAATAGCGGCTCCGCAGGAGACAGGGCACAAAAGTAAAAGCTTTAGGATCAGGTGGTGTGCACTGGCTCCTCCCCCTATGACCCTCCTCCAAGCCTCAGTTAGGATACTGTGCCCGGACGAGCGTACACAATAAGGAAGGATTTTGAATCCCGGGTAAGACTCATACCAGCCACACCAATCACACTGTACAACCTGTGATCTGAACCCAGTTAACAGCATGATAACAGCGGAGCCTCTGAAAAGATGGCTCACAACAATAATAACCCGATTTTTGTAACAATAACTATGTACAAGTATTGCAGACAATCCGCACTTGGGATGGGCGCCCAGAATCCACTACGGACTACGAGAAATAGATTTATCGGTAAGTAAAATCTTATTTTCTCTGACGTCCTAGTGGATGCTGGGGACTCCGTCAGGACCATGGGGATTATACCAAAGCTCCCAAACGGGCGGGAGAGTGCGGATGACTCTGCAGCACCGAATGAGAGAACTCCAGGTCCTCTTTTAGCCAGGGTATCAAATTTGTAGAATTTTACAAACGTGTTCTCCCCCGACCACGTAGCTGCTCGGCAGAGTTGTAATGCCGAGACCCCTCGGGCAGCCGCCCAGGATGAGCCCACCTTCCTTGTGGAATGGGCCTTGACAGATTTAGGCTGTGGCAGGCCTGCCACAGAATGTGCAAGTTGAAATGTGCTACAAATCCAACGAGCAATCGTCTGCTTAGAAGCAAGAGCACCCAGTTTGTTGGGTGCATACAGGATAACAGCGAGTCAGTTTTCCTGACTCCAGCCGTCCTGGAAACCTATATTTTCAGGGCCCTGACAACATCTAGCAACTTGGAGTCCTCCAAGTCCCTAGTAGCCGCAGGTACCACAATAAGCTGGTTCAGGTGAAACGCTGACACCACCTTAGGAAGAAACTGGGGACGAGTCCGCAGCTCTGCTCTGTCCGAATGGACAATCAGATATGGCTTTTGTGAGACAAAGCCGCCAATTCTGACACTCGCCTGGCCGAGGCCAGGGCCAACAGCATGGTCACTTTTCATGTGAGATATTTCAAATCCACAGATTTGAGCGGTTTAAAATGTGATTTGAGGAATCCCAGAACTACGTTGAGATCCCACAGTGCCACTGGAGGCACAAAAAGGGGGTTGTATATGCAATACTCCCTTGACAAACTTCTGGACTTCAGGAACTGAAGCCAATTCTTTCTGGAAGAAAATTGACAGGGCCGAAATTTGAACCTTAATGGACCCCAATTTGAGGCCCATAGACACTCCTGTTTGCAGGAAATGCAGGAATCGACCGAGTTGAAATTTCTTCGTGGGGCCTTCCTGGCCTCACACCACGCAACATATTTTCGCCACATGTGGTGATAATGTTTTGCGGTCACCTCCTTCCTGGCTTTGACCAGGGTAGGAATGACCTCTTCCGGAATGCCTTTTTCCCTTAGGATCTGGCGTTCCACCGCCATGCCGTCAAACGCAGCCGCGGTAAGTCTTGGAACAGACCTGGTACTTGCTGAAGCAAGTCCCTTCTTAGCGGCAGAGGCCATGAGTCCTCTGTGAGCATTTCTTGAAGTTCCGGGTGCCACGTCCTTCTTGGCCAATCCGGAGCCACGAGTATAGTTCTTACTCCTCTACGTCTTATAATTCTCAGTACCTTGGTTATGAGAAGCAGAGGAGGGAACACATACACCGACTGGTACACCCACGGTGTTACCAGAACGTCCACAGATATTGCTTGAGGGTCTCTTGACCTGGCGCAATACCTGTCCAGTTTTTTTTGTTCAGGCGGGACGCCATCATGTCCACCTTTGGTCTTTCCCAACGGTTCACAATCATGTGGAATACTTCCCGATGAAGTCCCCACTCTCCCGGGTGGAGGTCGTGCCTGCTGTGGAAGTCTGCTTCCCAGTTGTCCACTCCCGGAATGAACACTGCTGACAGTGCTATCACATGATTTTTCGCCCAGCGAAGAATCCTTGCAGTTTCTGCCATTGCCCTCCTGCTTCTTGTGCCGCCCTGTCTGTTTATGTGGGCGACTGCCGTGATGTTGTCCCACTGGATCAATACCGGCTGACCTTGAAGCAGAGGTCTTGCTAAGCTTAGAACATTGTAAATTGCCCTTAGCTCCAGTATATTTATGTGGAGAGAAGTCTCCAGACTTGATCACACTCCCTGGAAATTTTTTTCCTGTGTGACTGATCCCCAGCCTCTCAGGCTGGCATCCGTGGTCACCAGGACCCAGTCCTGAATGCCGAATCTGCGGCCCTTTAGTAGATGAGCACTCTGCAGCCACCGCAGAAGAAACACCCTTGTCCTTGGAGACAGGGTTATCCGCTGATGCATCTGAAGATGCGATCCGGACCATTTTTCCAGCAGATCCCACTGAAAAGTTCTTGCGTGAAATCTACCGAATGGAATCGCTTCGTAAGAAGCCACCATTTTTCCCAGGACCCTTGTGCAATGATGCACTGACACTTTTCCTGGTTTTAGGAGGTTCCTGACTAGCTCGGATAACTCCCTGGCTTTCTTCTCCGGGAGAAACACCTTTTTCTGGACTGTGTCCAGAATCATCCCTAGGAACAGCAGACGTGTCGTCGGAAACAGCTGCGGTTTTGGAATATTTAGAATCCACCCGTGCTGTCGTAGAACTACTTGAGATAGTGCTACTCCGACCTCCAACTGTTCTCTGGACCTTGCCCCTATCAGGAGATCGTCCATTTTCTTTGAAGAAGAATCATCATTTCGGCCATTACCTTGGTAAGGACCCGGGGTGCCGTGGACAATCCAACCGGCAGCGTCTGAAACTGATAGTGACAGTTCTGTACCACGAACCTGAGGTACCCTTGGTGAGAAGGGCAAATTGGGACATGGAGGTAAGCATCCCTGATGTCCCGGGACACCATATAGTCCCCTTCTTCCTGGTTCGCTATCACTGCTCTGAGTGACTCCATCTTGATTTGAACCTTTGTATGTAAGTGTTCAACTATTTCAGATTTAGAATAGGTCTCACCGAGCCGTCTGGCTTCAGTACCACAATATAGTGTGGAATAATACCCCTTTCCTTGTTGTAGGAGGGGTACTTTGATTATCACCTGCTGGGAATACAGCTTGTGAATTGTTTCCACTACTGCCTCCCTGTCGGAGGGAGACGTTGGTAAAGCAGACTTCAGGAACCTGCGAGGGGGAGACGTCTCGAATTTCCAATCTGTACCCCTGGGATACTACTTGTAGGATCCAGGGGTCCACTTGCGAGTGAGCCCACTGCGTGCTGAAACTCTTGAGACGACCCCCCCCCACCGCACCTGAGTCCGCTTGTACGGCCCCAGCGTCATGCTGAGGACTTGGCAGAAGCGGTGGAGGGCTTCTGTTTCTGGGAATGGGCTGCCTGCTGCAGTCTTCTTCCCTTTCCTCTATCCCATGGCAGATATGACTGGCCTTTTGCCCGCTTGCCCTTATGGGGACGAAAGGACTGAGGCTGAAAAGACGTTGTCTTTTTCTCCTTTATACGGCAATACTTCCATGTGCCGTTTGGAATCTGCATCACCTGACCACTGTCGTGTCCATAAACAACTTCTGGCAGATATGGACATCGCACTTACTCTTGATGCCAGAGTGCAAATATCCCTCTGTGCATCTCGCATATATAGTAATGCATCCTTTAAATGCTCTATAGTCAATAATATACTGTCCCTATCCAGGGTATCAATATTTTCAGTCAGGGAATCCGACCAAGCCACCCCAGCGCTGCACATCCAGGCTGAGGCGATCGCTGGTCGCAGTATAACACCAGTATGTGTGTATATACTTTTTAGGATATTTTCCAGCCTCCTATCAGCTGGCTCCTTGAGGGCGGCCCTATCTGGAGACGGATCCGCCACTTGTTTTGATAAGCGTGTGAGCGCCTTATCCACCCTAAGGGGTGTTTCCCAACGCGCCCTAACTTCTGGCGGGAAAGGGTATACCGCCAATAATTTTCTATCGGGGGAAACCCACGCATCATCACACACTTCATTTAATTTATCTGATTCAGGAAAAACTACAGGTAGTTTTTTCACACTCCACATAATACCCTTTTTTGTGGTACTTGTAGTATCAGAAATATGTAACACCTCCTTCATTGCCCTTAACAAGTAACGTGTGGCCCTAAAGGAAAATACGTTTGTTTCTTCACCGTCGACACTGGAGTCAGTGTCCGTGTCTGTGTCGACCGACTGAGGTAAAAGGACGTTTTAACGCCCCTGACGGTGTTTGAGACGCCTGGACAGGTACTAATTGGTTTGCCGGCCGTCTCATGTCGTCAACCGACCTTGCAGCGTGTTGACATTATCACGTAATTCCTTAAATAAGCCATCCATTCCGGTGTCGACTCCCTAGAGAGTGACATCACCATTACAGGCAATTGCTCCGCCTCCTCACCAACATCGTCCTCATACATGTCGACACACACGTACCGACACACAGCACACACACAGGGAATGCTCTGATAGAGGACAGGACCCCACTAGCCCTTTGGGGAGACAGAGGGAGAGTTTGCCAGCACACACCAAAAACGCTATAATTATACAGGGACAACCTTTATATAAGTGTTTTTCCCTTATAGCATTTTAATATATATAGTCATATCGCCAAATAAGTGCCCCCCCTCTCTGTTTTAACCCTGTTTCTGTAGTGCAGTGCAGGGGAGAGCCTGGGAGCCTTCCCACCAGCATTTCTGTGAGGGAAAATGGCGCTGTGTGCTGAGGAGAATAGGCCCCGCCCCCTTTTCGGCGGGCTTCTTCTCCCGTTTTTCTGAGACCTGGCAGGGGTTAAATACTTCCATATAGCCCCCAGGGGCTATATGTGATGTATTTTTAGCCAGAATAAGGTACTATCATTGCTGCCCAGGGCGCCCCCCCCCCAGCGCCCTGCACCCTCAGTGACCGCTGCTATGAAGTGTGCTGACAACAATGGCGCACAGCTGCAGTGCTGTGCGCTACCTTATGAAGACTGAAAAGTCTTCTGCCGCCGGTTTCTGGACCTCTTCACTTTTCGGCATCTGCAAGGGGGTCGGCGGCGCGGCTCCGGGACGAACCCCAGGGTGAGACCTGTGTTCCGACTCCCTCTGGAGCTAATGGTGTCCAGTAGCCTAAGAAGCCAATCCATCCTGCACGCAGGTGAGTTCACTTCTCTCCCCTAAGTCCCTCGATGCAGTGAGCCTGTTGCCAGCAGGACTCACTGAAAATAAAAAACCTAACAAAACTTTTACTCTAAGCAGCTCTTTAGGAGAGCCACCTAGATTGCACCCTTCTCGGCCGGGCACAAAAATCTAACTGAGGCTTGGAGGAGGGTCATAGGGGGAGGAGCCAGTGCACACCACCTGATCCTAAAGCTTTTACTTTTGTGCCCTGTCTCCTGCGGAGCCGCTATTCCCCATGGTCCTGACGGAGTCCCCAGCATCCACTAGGACGTCAGAGAAATGTTGTTTTGCAATCAACCTTGAATTAGGTCCTGTGTGTAGAAATTAGAGATGAGCGGGCTCGGTTCTCAGAGAATGAAGCACACCCGAATTTCCTGGATCTGAGGGAATCTGAGCTGTGGCAAACCATGATCATCACGGCATCGGATCTTGCTGGTTTTGGATCCACTATAAATCCCTCCCGCAGTGATCCAGCCACCATTTCACACAGGACCCCCAGAGGGAAATTCAGGGCACTGTTTGACAGACACCCACATGATTCAGGAGACTTGGGACACTGTTTGCTGGGCACCTACATAGCCCTAGTTAATACTGGGGAGAGTCAGGCTCAGGACACTGTTTGATGGGCACCCACATGTCCCTAGTTATTATTAATGGGGAGAGTCAGTACACTGTTTGACGGACACCCACATGTCCCTAGTTATTATTAATGGGGAGAGTCAGTACACTGTTTGAAGGGCATCCACTTGTCCCTAGTTATTATTAATGGGGAGAGTCAGTACACTGTTTGAAGGGCATCCACTTGTCCCTAGTTATTATTAATGGGGAGAGTCAGTACACTGTTTGAAGGGCATCCACTTGTTCCTAGTTATTATTAATGGGGAGAGTCAGTACACTGTTTGAAGGGCATCCACTTGTCCCTAGTTATTATTAATGGGGAGAGTCAGTACACTGTTTGAAGGGCATCCACTTGTTCCTAGTTATTATTAATGGGGAGAGTCAGTACACTGTTTGAAGGGCATCCACTTGTCCCTAGTTATTATTAATGGGGAGAGTCAGTACACTGTTTGAAGGGCATCCACTTGTTCCTAGTTAATAGTAATGGCTTAGCTAGATGGATCATGTAGGCAGATAGCAAAACATTCTTTTTTATGTTTAATAGTCCAGGAAGGAACATCTCATCAATTATTACTTGCATTTTGGCTTTGTGTCATACTAGTGCTGAAACTTGACTGCAGCATCTTGGTGCACAGCCCAGAGGTCTTAATACATAACTCTGAAATGCCTGGATCAATTTACACCAAACTTGTTACACATATGACTTACAATCTGGGAACAAATACTGTGCATGTAAGACACCCCTAGGGTTGAGGCAGCAGCACAGAGTATTTCAGCAGACAGCAAAACTCTGGAATGCCTGGTGCAATTTACACCAAACTTGGTACACATATGACTTACAATCTGGGAACAAACACTGTGAGTGTAACACACCACTAGCACCCCTAGGGGTGGGCCAGCAGCACAGAGTATAATAGGAGATGCATGATATGTCAGGCAGGATAGGGCTGCATGTGACAGGGGCAGTGACATGATGTGAGAAGGGGAATGGAGGTAGCACGAACCCACAGACTGAGAGTAATATAGTGGAAGTAGCAGGGTCCCTTGGGGGACCAAATAGGGGTCTGGCCACTACATAAATTGGGTCAGGGAAGCAAGATATGCCTATATACTAGATCTCCAACCAACATAAATTAACGAACAACTATAATTCTAATTTACCATCATCATCCCATAGCGAAGCACAGGTATTCAGCTAATATATATTAAAAAAGTTGTGTGCCTATTTTGTCAGTCCATGAATAATCACTGCATACCCCCCAACCATCTTCCATGGTAATTGACATTTTTTTTTTTAAAGTTCTAATAGCACACATACTAATGACACACCAATTATTATTCACAAGGACTCATCTCTGTTGTTTTGAGCTCTACAGACTCACAGTGTGGGTCTACACAAGCAGCAGGGACACAAGGTCTCCATGTACCACATGGCCTCCACACTTCCTGGACCCCTTCACTATGGCCTGCTTGTGAGTTTGGAATGGCTTCAATCCTTCCCTTCAAAACCTGGACTGTATTTCCCACTCCATTGCTCCCTCACTGCTTATATCTATTATGGATATATTATGTTTATGTTCCCCACTGCATATCACATTTCCTATTCCTGTTTTTTTGTATTTTCCCAATATGGATCACATCTCCATGTATTGCTTACAGACCCATAGTAATCCTATTTAGTGCACCCACGATAGCTGCCTAGCCTGGTACACTTGTGTCCATGGATCTATTGATTCTGTGTGTATTTTCTTTATTTTTTTATTATCCCACTTTCTATACTTTGCAATTACCTACATATATCACATCGCCAGGTATCATTTATCCCACCACTGTAACCTATGCAGTTTTGCCCATTAGAGGAAAAATAAGATTTTACTTACCGATAAATCTATTTCTCGTAGTCCGTAGTGGATGCTGGGGACTCCGTCAGGACCATGGGGAATAGCGGCTCCGCAGGAGACAGGGCACAAAAGTAAAAGCTTTAGGATCAGGTGGTGTGCACTGGCTCCTCCCCCTATGACCCTCCTCCAAGCCTCAGTTAGGATACTGTGCCCGGACGAGCGTACACAATAAGGAAGGATTTTGAATCCCGGGTAAGACTCATACCAGCCACACCAATCACACTGTACAACCTGTGATCTGAACCCAGTTAACAGCATGATAACAGCGGAGCCTCTGAAAAGATGGCTCACAACAATAATAACCCGATTTTTGTAACAATAACTATGTACAAGTATTGCAGACAATCCGCACTTGGGATGGGCGCCCAGCATCCACTACGGACTACGAGAAATAGATTTATCGGTAAGTAAAATCTTATTTTCTCTGACGTCCTAGTGGATGCTGGGGACTCCGTCAGGACCATGGGGATTATACCAAAGCTCCCAAACGGGCGGGAGAGTGCGGATGACTCTGCAGCACCGAATGAGAGAACTCCAGGTCCTCTTTTAGCCAGGGTATCAAATTTGTAGAATTTTACAAACGTGTTCTCCCCCGACCACGTAGCTGCTCGGCAGAGTTGTAATGCCGAGACCCCTCGGGCAGCCGCCCAGGATGAGCCCACCTTCCTTGTGGAATGGGCCTTGACAGATTTAGGCTGTGGCAGGCCTGCCACAGAATGTGCAAGTTGAAATGTGCTACAAATCCAACGAGCAATCGTCTGCTTAGAAGCAAGAGCACCCAGTTTGTTGGGTGCATACAGGATAACAGCGAGTCAGTTTTCCTGACTCCAGCCGTCCTGGAAACCTATATTTTCAGGGCCCTGACAACATCTAGCAACTTGGAGTCCTCCAAGTCCCTAGTAGCCGCAGGTACCACAATAAGCTGGTTCAGGTGAAACGCTGACACCACCTTAGGAAGAAACTGGGGACGAGTCCGCAGCTCTGCCCTGTCCGAATGGACAATCAGATATGGCTTTTGTGAGACAAAGCCGCCAATTCTGACACTCGCCTGGCCGAGGCCAGGGCCAACAGCATGGTCACTTTTCATGTGAGATATTTCAAATTCACAGATTTGAGCGGTTTAAAATGTGATTTGAGGAATCCCAGAACTACGTTGAGATCCCACAGTGCCACTGGAGGCACAAAAAGGGGGTTGTATATGCAATACTCCCTTGACAAACTTCTGGACTTCAGGAACTGAAGCCAATTCTTTCTGGAAGAAAATTGACAGGGCCGAAATTTGAACCTTAATGGACCCCAATTTGAGGCCCATAGACACTCCTGTTTGCAGGAAATGCAGGAATCGACCGAGTTGAAATTTCTTCGTGGGGCCTTCCTGGCCTCACACCACGCAACATATTTTCGCCACATGTGGTGATAATGTTTTGCGGTCACCTCCTTCCTGGCTTTGACCAGGGTAGGAATGACCTCTTCCGGAATGCCTTTTTCCCTTAGGATCTGGCGTTCCACCGCCATGCCGTCAAACGCAGCCGCGGTAAGTCTTGGAACAGACCTGGTACTTGCTGAAGCAAGTCCCTTCTTAGCGGCAGAGGCCATGAGTCCTCTGTGAGCATTTCTTGAAGTTCCGGGTGCCACGTCCTTCTTGGCCAATCCGGAGCCACGAGTATAGTTCTTACTCCTCTACGTCTTATAATTCTCAGTACCTTGGTTATGAGAAGCAGAGGAGGGAACACATACACCGACTGGTACACCCACGGTGTTACCAGAACGTCCACAGATATTGCTTGAGGGTCTCTTGACCTGGCGCAATACCTGTCCAGTTTTTTTTGTTCAGGCGGGACGCCATCATGTCCACCTTTGGTCTTTCCCAACGGTTCACAATCATGTGGAATACTTCCCGATGAAGTCCCCACTCTCCCGGGTGGAGGTCGTGCCTGCTGTGGAAGTCTGCTTCCCAGTTGTCCACTCCCGGAATGAACACTGCTGACAGTGCTATCACATGATTTTTCGCCCAGCGAAGAATCCTTGCAGTTTCTGCCATTGCCCTCCTGCTTCTTGTGCCGCCCTGTCTGTTTATGTGGGCGACTGCCGTGATGTTGTCCCACTGGATCAATACCGGCTGACCTTGAAGCAGAGGTCTTGCTAAGCTTAGAACATTGTAAATTGCCCTTAGCTCCAGTATATTTATGTGGAGAGAAGTCTCCAGACTTGATCACACTCCCTGGAAATTTTTTTCCTGTGTGACTGATCCCCAGCCTCTCAGGCTGGCATCCGTGGTCACCAGGACCCAGTCCTGAATGCCGAATCTGCGGCCCTTTAGTAGATGAGCACTCTGCAGCCACCGCAGAAGAAACACCCTTGTCCTTGGAGACAGGGTTATCCGCTGATGCATCTGAAGATGCGATCCGGACCATTTTTCCAGCAGATCCCACTGAAAAGTTCTTGCGTGAAATCTACCG